>NC_137772.1:39356991-39599491 GCF_963455305.1 Plecotus auritus
TGGCTAAAGGTGACAATTTGATTTTCTTGAATCCATAAGACACTTTGACCCAGTTGCTTCAAAAATACTGAACAAAATAAACATAAAACATTTCCTGAATTCATGGTCCCCCATTTTCTAACACTGTGGGCAGGAAAAGATGAGATGAAGGTAACTATTTTTAATATGTTGTATTAATTCATATGTGTGGGAGATTTTCAAATTAGTAGGATAATACAGAAGTTTTTCAGGGTAGTTTACCTCTGGAGTAATTAAGACCTTAATTATCTATGGGGGATATAGTTATGATTCAGTTTGATTTATATATTTATGTATTTTATAGAATACACTATATAAAGAAGAAATGAAAAAAGGTGGTTAAAATGCAAACTATCTTCTGCTTTAAAACATTTTCCTTTATTCTTTTTATTTGTTATTTTTTTGGTGAGGAAGCTAATTCAAACTTAGAGACAAGACGTGAGTAAAACTAACTTACCATCTTAAGACTGTGAGAAACCACTCAATTCCCCTTTTTACATGAGTAGTATTATAGCTAAAATAAATGGAACAGTTCTTGTGTGCCTTCTCTACAATGACATATCCTATTTTTCTAACTAGCAAAAAAAAAAAAGTCTCAGAATTATAAGTCCAGGAAGAAAAAAAAAAATGTACTGGTACACCTGATCAGAAGTGTTTTGCTATGACCCTGGTACAAATGAGTTACTAAGAGCAAATCAAAATCTGGTCTAGAAAAGGGAAAATATGTAAAACAAATGCTCAGAAATAAAATTATAACAAACATGGCAAAAGTAAGGAAATTAGTTTCCATAAAAATCCAATAAACCCTCGAGCACACATAAACCAATTCCTTACTTCATCTGAAGGTCCTGCTTGCTTACGACATGAGAGATGTTAACCATTATGCCAATATGCCAGATATTTTTTTAATAAATTAGATCTTCCAAGTTTCTATCACAAATAAAACAAGCATACCTAAAGTTGTAATTTATTTCTAAAAGGAAGTTGAGTTTAGTATTCCACTTTAATGGCTGTGTAAATCATACAAAATACAATGTATTGTAAACAATGCAAATTTATTCCCAAGAAAGAGATTATAAAATATGACAATGTCCTTTGGGAAGCCACTTACCTGATTCAGACAACTTTCCCATAGTCTTTATGTCACTGGACCTTAAATATCTTCCCCTAAGTACCTTAGTTTACATTTAAATAACCATCTGTTTTTCAAGTAACCAGTGAACATAACTGATCATGTGGAAGCTATTGACTTATATAGCTAATAAATATTATACAAACCAAAGAACAGTGGTAAGTTTATGACAAATGGCATTGTGTTTTATTTTAGATGTATTATAATATACCAAATAATTGCCAATACCATTCTTTAAACAAACAATTGAGTGTTTTCCAAAGTAATATTTTTGACAACATATATATACATTTATACCAATGCATCATGTGGTAAATTGATTTTATTTTAAAGGCGATTTCTCCCATAAAAACTAGAGTAAAAGAAAAAGGACTCTATCAAAATTAAGAACTTAGGGGACACACACACACACACATAAATGCATTAGAATTAGCAGTTTTAAAAATATCATATATATATACACACATATATATGACACATGGACAAGGACAACAGTGTGGTGATAGCCAGGGAGAAAGAAGGGTGGAGGAGGTGGAGGTAGATAAAGGGGGGATAAATGCGAAAGGAAAGGGACGAGTTTGGGTGTTGAGCGTACGATGCAGTATGCAGACAATGTTTTATTGAGTTGTACACTTGAAACCTGTATGGTTTTAGTAACCAATAACACCCCAATAAATTCAGTTAAAAAAGGAAGTACAATTTTAAAAAATTAAAAAGTATTTTAAATGTCTAGTAAGAAAGGCTAGGTTGGATTTAGGAATTTGTTCTGGAAGAACTATACAGATGATTTTAGAGTACTTGCATCATAACTAAAAAGTTTACAGCTTGGATCAATTATGAGTAATTGATTCTCAGTTGCATTGGCCAACATGTGTGTGAACTCATTAGTCATAACATAAATAGAATGATGTCTGTCTCTATTCTGACTAAAAGCAGCTACTGAGACAGGGCCACTTGAATGACTATGCATATGTGTGTCAGTACAGTGAAGTGTCTTACAAGATATCCAGCCTTTTACCAGGTCAGGTGTTTTGTGTGTTTTTTTTTCAATGTGGGGAGGGGGTTGGGCATCACCGCTAAGCCTTAGTGGTATGCTTGCTGGAGTGCTGACAACACACCTTGGCCAAAGTGTTACATCCCATTCTCTCCACTTTTCCCAAATTCCCAAACTCATTTCACTCTTTCCCGAAGAGATTCACTATTAAGATCGTGCTTAATAGCCCTCTGATATAAGGAAAAGATTATATTTAATGAATTTAAATATCCTTTTCCCTATCATGCTCAACCTTTCACAATTCAGGAGCTTAATTGGTTTGCAAAGGTACAGAGGGGGGAAAAAAGAGAGATCTCTGAATTTTATATGTAGAACTTTCTTGCCCCCTACTGGAAAATGTAAGCCTGGCAGCCTAAGAATTCCAATTTTAAAGTATTTTCTGATTGATTTTTCTCTGAAAGTCAGCTCACAGACCCATATCTACTTCAAGCAAAAAAATAAAATGCAGTAAAATGGAGTATAAATGCTTTAATATTATTAGTTATTCATTTTATTGAAAAATAATGAATTTTAGAAATCCAATCTGTAGGAAAAAAAGAAATGAAAACCCTCAGTAATGCAAAAGTCTATTTTCCAATTGCACAGTAAAAGTAAATCCACCATATCAGGTTGAAAACTGGTAGAGTTCTTTGTAAACAGAGCTTAAGGGGAGCTTAATATTCAACTGGATTTGTAAAGATTAAAAAGGAGGTATGTTTTCTACTTTTAAATGTTATTCATGACTTCTTGGGCATCAAAACATAACTCCAGGAGGAAGGGTATTTTAATACCTTTATTTTTTAAGGCACACATGCCACTTTCTTCAGAAATATTCTTCAGCCTGGAGCACGTGGGGCCTCTGGATCTCCTTTTCACAATTTTCCCTCCAGCAATACATTATTAACGTCCTCTCTTATCAGGATGATGACCATCACTATTTCTTGGGTATGCTTTCTAGTTTTCAGGGTTCAAGACCTCTGTACATTTTTAAAACAAATATAGCTAATCACAAATCAAAATTCACGCATTGGTTTACGTTCTCCTTAGACCAACATTCTCTTTTCATCCAACCCCAGTGGTTATGAGGTTGATAATAAGGATGACGGGCCCTCAAACAAAACAGAGGTCATTCTTTTCAAGGTATGCCACTGGGGCATGCCTCTCTGACTTTTCATGCCTCTTTAGGTCTTTCAAACCAGCAGCCATTCCCTCCTGGGTGTCAGGGACCTTTGCAGACAGCTTCTCAGTCATAAGCAACACGGAGCATTTTACTCAGTGACCTCAATCTTTCAAATGACAGGTCACTTCCATGGTGAAGAAAATGTCCTCATAGACTCTCATCCAGCAGAGAATGGCTCACGGAGACAGGAAAGGACACCCATGAAGAGAAGGGACCTTTGCTTTTCCCGCGCTCCCCTCTGATACTGAATGCCTTCAAAGGCCAGGTCTTAGCTTGATACCAAGACCAGTTCTGCGCTCCAAAGGCACCAAGCAGAAAGCTGTGATCAGACCCCCATTTTCAGCCCTTGGCCCTTGACTTCAGTGTACAGAGAGTTCCACATTTCACTAGGGTGAGCACTGCATGGATTCCTTTCATGCTTAGTGTTCTTCCTCCGTCCCAATGCCTTTCATGCAAAGACAGAGCTAGCCAGGTGAGACAGAGGGGCATGATTATCTTTGAGAATAGTCTTTGAAACCCAAATTGCAAACATCTGCTCTAGTATAGCAACTATCCCTTCCCTGTAAATGGCATCCTGGTGGGGGCAGGGAGAGGGCAGAATTTCAAAGGTTTCATTTCACACAATGCCTGAGAAGGGTCTTGAACCTCTTAGGACTAAGTCATTCATTTCAGTTATGGGCACCAGAGATGCTTGCACAGAAAAATTACCTGCTCTGTAAATAGCAAGTGCCAAATCTCTGAGCTGACTTTTCTGCGACCTGTACAAAATGAGCATCTTCCAACAAATTTCCTAGCAAACGGGTGTGCATATTACCACACCAAGGTTAATAAACCCGCCCCCTTCCCTACAGTAGTAAGAGCTGGAAGCGGGACACTCAGAAAGTAAATGTCCCAGGTTTAACTGAAGTCTGAATAAACTCGGCTCAGTGCCAATCCTGCCCTGTATCTAGCTATGGAAGAAGTAAGGTTCAGTTGTAAACCAATTTTGAAAGCATCAAAAGATCAGCACTATCTCAAAAATGTATCTCCACCCTCTAGGGAGTTGACTGGCTAGACAACTTGTAAAGAGAAAATCAATAATATGAGTTTTCCCAGTCTTTTTCCTCCTGATTTGTCTGCATAGGTATCTCCTTAATGTTCACTCGTTTGATTTTAAGAAAAAAGGAGACTAACATGATGCGATGCCATTAAGTCAAATCACACACCCATGAATGTGGTTAAAACAAATTTATTAATACATGTGGAATATTTACAATATCGCTATGTAGGTCAACTGATTTAGTTATCTGTAAACAGAGGGAAATTTTGTAGTTCATGTTTGTCTTCAGAATCTTTCAGGACTGTTATCTAGAATTTAGGATACAGAACTCCTATGGCTTCAACCAAAAATGGACTTAAGAATGTTCTCAAACCCCAGACGATTCCTGAGAAGAGCTGTATTAGCCTACCTGCAAATAGAGAGGGGAGGAATCTCCACACAAAAGAAAAAAACTCTTCATTAATCCTCCTAAGAATATACTGACAGAGCCATCTGCTTTCCTGCTTTCTAAACACATCTACAACAGGTCAACGGGTGGCCGGAGACACTGAGCCACGGCCATTCACATCCAGCAGCCCACAGAAAAGGAGCATTTCTAGGCACCACCCCTCCACTGCTTTGGGATATCTGATACAGAAAACAGGTTTCAAGAAGCCTTTGGGGAGTGGGGCTCAATGCCACTGTTTCCTTTGTGTGTAGTGTCCTTATTATCGTCAACAACACACATACCTGTGCTTCAGCTTAGCTCCAGAGCGCAAATTCCCAGCCCTCCACCTCCTGTCCACAGTTCAGCTGAAATGGTTGCTTTCCCAAGGGCCTTTAGCCATATTGGCTAAAAGTAACCTTCTTGAGGATCCAATTCCAAATTTACAAAAAGTCAAACTCTGATATTATGTTTAATTAGTGCATCGGTAATTCATGGAACTCATATTTTGTATGTATTCACAACTTTTTTACAAAGTAGGCTTGAAGAAACAATGAAAAGCTTGCCTTTTCAGATGAAATAATAACACTTATGTAACATCATGTTTTCTTTTGTTTGCTTTTCCATGTGATTTAGTGCAAAACTTTGTCTATTATGGTGATATTTTTTTAATGCAGGAATTCTGGTGCAAATACCTTCTTCATTCCTTGAGTGAAGTGTCATGCAGTGCCTGACACATAGTAACTGCTCAAAAAAAAATTGGTTTCCTGCTTTCCTTCATTATAGACCTTAAGCATGTAAATAGCCTCTCCAACTTTTATTTTCCTTATAAATAAAGTAAAAATAAGAATAGTGTCTGCTAAAAAGGGTTATCGAAAAGATTCAGTGAATTAGTAGATGTACAGTGCCTACAAATAAAAAAACAGCAAAATAAATGTCAGTTGATGTTGTTGCTGCTTTGTGATACTATTAAATTTTTGTGTTCTAATGATGGTACTGTGTATCTGTCTTGTAAGTTACTGCTCATCCACCTAATAGGTGAATAGCATAGGTGACAAATTAATGATATGTATAGACATATCTAAGCCAAAAAATCAAAAGTAATATCCAATTATGTGTTCTAATTGTAAAGAAGAAAACAATAAGGGCAGACTTCCTGAGCTTTAGGAAAAAAAGTTTTAAAGGCTATTTCAAATTACTGAAGTGGTCATCAAAAACTTTTATGACCACAAGTAGGTATGTTTTATGGACTAAAGACATCTAGAATAAACGTCTGTGGGAAGACACTCCTGGGAGATCTTGGGAAAGTGAAAAGATGACTGAGACATGCAGCTGTGTCATTCATGTCCTGCAGCCAGCAGAAAATAAGGCATTTCTAGGTGTCACCCTCCACTGCTCTGAGAGAGCAACTACAGAAAACACATAAGCAGGGAGAAGTTCAGGGATTGCAAGACTTTAATATTACTGCGTCACTTGTCTTGTTTACTAAGTCGCTGAAGTTACAATGGATAAAGGAATTAATTTGTTGCTTCTCTGAGGCTTCAGACATTTTCTCTTCCTATGCTCATTTAATGTTCTTTTCCACCATGCTGGATCTGCAACTGAATGTTTGTGTGTCACTAAAAACATGGATTACAATTAGAAAAACAAGAAAGCAAATGGGTGTATCCTAACAATCAGTCTAAATACCTGAAGGGTTGCCTCTTCTTTCCCCAAACACTCATCAAACTCTCCACGAAGGGTTTTATAGAGATGACTGTCACAGTTGTTCCCTACAAGTGTTATGTAAGGGAACCCATAACTAAATAGCAAAAAAATAAATAAAAAAAAATAAAATAATGCAAGGAATAGCACAAAAAGAATAAATTAAAATGAACTTCTCAAATTTGTATATGTTATTTGAAATGTCATGCTTCTCCCCCAGTCCCTGGATGTTGGCCTTCATGTCTTACTTTACCATCTAGTTTCTGGATTTTTCCTCTTCGTGACCCCAGAAGGTAGAATCAGTGTTGCAGTTAAACCATTCCTTTAAAAAAATAAAAAAATAACTATGGCTTATTTCAAAAATAAAATATGAATAACTGAAATAAATTTTGATTTCTTTTGACTGCACAAATTATTTTGAAAGCTAACAGCTCTGCACATTTTAAAATAGAGTCAATCATTCAAACTCAATCACAAATTTTCTACCCCATAATAATTTCTAATCATTCTGCAGTACACACGCACCCACATCTAAATGCCTTCTTCCACATGTCAAAATAAAATTCATATCTATTACCACACCTCTGAACCATCACATCATCCGAATAAAGATCATAAAATGAAGATATATGGAAATGATGTGTAATGCCACAGTGGAACTTACTCAGGAGCAGCGAGCGAGCCAAACTCCAACATTACACTTCTAAAACTTAACAGTATTTTGCCTTTGAAATAATTTATTTTTAACTTTCTAAATCATTTGTAATATTTACAACTTAAACTAAACTTTGCTTAAAAGAAAATAGCCCAGATTTGAACTTAACACAATATTATTGTTAGAATCAGCTACAGCAGTGGTTCTCAACCTTTTTAATGCCGCGACCCTTTAATACAGTTCCTCATGTTGTGGTGACCCCCAACCATAAAATTATTTTCGTTGCTACTTCATAACTGTAATTTTGCTACTGTTATGAATTGTAATGTAAATATCTGTGTTTTCCGATGGTCTTAGGCTCTACAGCAGCGGTTCGCAACCTGTGGGTCGCCTAAGACCATCGGAAAACACAGATATTTACATTACGATTTATAACAGTAGCAAAATTACAGTTATGAAGTAGCAACAAAAATAATTTTATGGTTGGGGGTCACCACAACATGAGGAACTGTATTAAAGGGTCGCGGCATTAGAAAGGTTGGGAACCACTGAGCTACAGGGTACAGTGTTAATATCATTATTCCTGTCCCTCACTCCATTTATAAGTATACTAGTGACCCAGTGCCCAGATTCGTGCACATTGAAAGGAAACTAATTAGAAGGTGGCCAGCAGGGGAGGACTGGGTGTGACGGGCTGGACACCCTAGAGCCAACCTCCCGTGGTCCCACCCTGGCCAGCCACACCTGGGGTGGTGCTGTGGCTTAAAAGGCATCTGCGGCGTGAGTGGGGTCCCTCTGGCAGGTGGGCTCCCTCAGCCTGGCCTGTGGGGATGGAGCCAAAAACAACACTTCGACATCCCCCGAGGGGTCCTGGAGTATGAGAGGGCACTCTGCAAAGTTGTTGTTGTACAGGGTGTGGAACACAAATGCAAGTGTGCAGTAAACAAGATTCGGGGTCGACAGTGCCCCAACAACAACATAACCCATAGCAGAAGGTGGAATCGCACAGCCCTGGGAGGAATCGGGCTCCCTCCTCTCTGGTTTTAGGGTGTGACACCCGAGAACCACTGCTGCCAAGTCACTGCAGCTCAGCAGCTCCTGCGTTGAGTGTCTGCCCCCTGGTGATCAGTGCATGTCATAATGACCGGTCAGATGGAGGTCAGATGGAGGGAGGGACACTTAGCATATTAGCCATATATATATATATGTATATATATATATATATATTATATATATAGATTGTAGTAATCCATGCAGAATTTTGGATTATAGGAAAATATAATCCACTTAAACAAAGAATGCATAAGTGCATAAGTAGGAAACTTTATTAAGACTGAATCATCTATATACACTTACCTTCCAATAAATGACAATTTAAATATGAATGACTCCCTCCGATTTCTCCCTTTCAGGATCTCCAACCCTATACACACATGGAAACACAGAAAAATTCCATGTACACACATTCACACACATCTGTACTCACTTAATATACATTCCTTCATACACACCTACACATATACACACCTAGACTCACATTCCCACACACTCACACATAATGCATGCACGCACATGTACCCCTACATACAGACTTGCAGGTGAGAACCATGCAGATAGTTTAATAAAGGTGACATGATAGGACTCTCCTTCACGCCACCTTTATTCTGAGCTCGACTTACAGAACAGAAACATATCTTCTGAGCACTGTACACACCTGTGAATGAGCTGCTGGACAGCAAAAGACCTCATGACTCTACCAAGTCATGCCCCAGGTAGAAAGCAGTTAGTTACCTGTGTGGTATGCTGGACCACATTGTGATAACCACCCATGCTAAGCTAGCCATCACTCCAGCTGGCTCTGTAATAGACTCTTTTACCTGAGGATAAAGTTTGCCTAGAGCAGTGGTTGGCAAACTGCGGCTCGCGAGCCACATGCGACTCACAAGCCGCAGTTTGCCGCTCTGTTGACTAATGAGTTTGCTGACCACTGGCCTATAGAGCACGATTCCATTCTCCCCAAATAACCCTGTCCCTCTTTTCTTCCTTTGGCTGGGCTGCCCTTTCCAATTATTTACATCCTCTTTTGTATTCCCCAGTTGATTACAAGACCTCACTGGGTAGGTGAGAACCCAGCACAGATCTCCTTAGTCTCTCCTCCATCAGTTCCCCACTTGATGATTCCTATATTTCATTAACCCTGATCATCCTGTTTCCCTATTCCTCCCTCAGCATGGACCACTTCCTTCCCTGTGATAGAGTGTCTCTTCTCCAGTACATCCCTGCATGTCTTACAAACTCAGCCACTTCAACTTGGGAGGCCAGCATTATCTTCAGCGGTCCTGTACAGCTTAGAGTGGTTCTATCACAGGAAGTGCCGAGAGTGACTGTCTTCAGCAGAACAAGCCTTGTACTTCATAACAAACATTTTCCAAGTTAGATTCTTTCCATCCATTCATTTCAGAATGCCCTTGAACTGCCACACATTTCTATTAAACTTCTGTTACTTGAATGAATACAGCTTCCCAAAACATCCTATTTGGATACCAACTGTGAAATCATCTTCTTTACATCAATATGTAAGATTTGAGGAAACATTTGCATTCTGATTAAAGGAGATATTGCTTCTGATTTGTTACTTATATAAACTAATTTTCATCTAGAATTTGTTCTTTCCCTTTTAAGTTCTCCAAGCCCCCAATCCAGAAAGGACATGATAGGGCTCACATCACACTGCCTGCTCCTCTCAACAAAGTATTAGACAGCCTACACTCTGATAGTGTCAATAAGAAAAGAAGATAGAATTCTGTGCTTTGATAGCGATGCCGGGAAATTGCAGGGAAGTATGAAATATACATAAAGAATGCTATTTTTTGCCTTCTGAGCAAATTTCAGTATCTTCATTTAGGAGTCAGGGAAGACACTTTCCTGGTGAAGTGGATAAGTGGGTAAGCAAAATCAAAAGGCAGTAGTAAGGACCAAACTTGCAGCCTTATGAAATTACAGACAGAATGTATGCTTGCTGGCCCAATCCCCTGAAATAATGCTTCCAAAATAATACCCTCTGCGGCTACATTCATCTCTGTATAAATCATCATGCTATCACTTACCTTTCCAGAAGCCATTTTAACAAATAACTTCCTCTCAAATCAAACTATTTAGAAGTATAAGTTCAGCTTTCCTTTCAGCTCCCACTAAACCTAACTCAAACATCCTGCAATAAGCTACATTCACTGAAAACCTCTGACCACTGAAATATGCATACAATATTTTTAGCACATATATTTACAGGAATGGATAGTTATGCTTTTATTTTACTCATTTATTAATTCATCCAAATAACATTAATTATACTCATCTGTGATCAAAGTACTGTGTTAAGAACTCGGTGGCTACAAAACGGAACTGAATATAGCCTTAGCCCTCATTATATTTCAGTGCTAAGAAATGATAAAACATAAACACAACAGAAAAAGTAAACTAAAACAGGTATAAATAAAATGCCTTGCAGTTTAGAGGAGGTAAAGATTAATTCCATCCTAGCTGTTAAGATGACAGTAGATATCATAGAGAATGTGGCATTTGAACTGGGGAAGAATAGATAGGATTTGATCATTTGGAGGTGTAGAGGTAGGGGTGAAAGGGGAATGTGATAGCAGGGGGAAGGGCACCTACAAAGGTGAGAAAACGTGAAGTATTGGAGTAGAGGGCAGTGTTCCCCTGACTTTGCCTGCAGCAATGGCTCCGGAAGAAGGGGAGTGATGTGAAGCAATACTTGTTAGAACATGTTGAAACCAGATCAAAGAGAGCCTAGCATGCCAGCTGAGAAATTGCTCTTTATTCTAAAGGAATGAGAAATCTCTGAAAGGTTTGGAGCATGCGAGTAAATAATCAAAGGTTGCTTCGGGAAGATTGCCAGCTGTGTGTAAAAAGTGTAGTGGAGCACAGCTGGAGACAAGACCAATAAAGAGGGTACTGCAAAGGCCACAGAGAGAGAAAAGGAAAAAGCCAAAGGGTGGGAGAGATATCTCAGAGACAGAACTAATAGAACTCAATTGAATGGATAGGAGGGAGAAGCAGAGGGGAAGGACTCACAGAGCCTTGAGTAGCTGGGAGAATCACGATGCCATTCATAGGCAACACAACAGAAGGAAACAAAAGATAGTAAGTTCATGTCCAGACATACAAATTTGTGTAGTATTTCTGAAAATTTTAGGTACATCCCCCCAACCCAGCATGGTGTACCAAATTATCTATAGAAAATACCTGTGTTAGATAAATATTATTCACCTTAATTCTAAAGCAACATTTGCTCCATCAATACCTTGACATGGTCTCCCACCTAATCTGCTTTAATTCTGACTTCCCAGCAGCCAGCCTTTCCAACTCCTGGTTGGCTTTCCACCATCCCATTCACCAGTGGCTCACGCCTTCCATGTTGCCCGTCCACTGACTTCACACTGCTCTTGAGCAATGGACCTTCAGCACAGCCCCAGCAAGCTCTCACCAGGACTTTCCTGATAGAATCATCCCCTGGACACAGCAGATCCAAGGGGCTGCCCCAACTGGATGGCTGGCCTCGGAGGGAATCTGCAGTGTTAAAGGGATGGCCAAATGAAGATTGGACTTGAGAGTTCTGAAAAGATGGGAGATCTCATGACAGTTGTCCTCAGTTACCACCACAGTGGGGGCAGCAGTGAAGTGTGCCTTCTCATCCTGCAGGACCCCAGGTGTCTGGGAGAGGAAGGAGCCTTTGAGGAAGGAAGCTCATGTACCTGGTGTCTTCCCACACCTTGGATATTTGCATAAGAAGAGGATGGACAGGGAGCAGGGACTATTTTGCATCATTGAACCTGCAGTGTGAGTGTGCTCTCAGGCAGCTCAGGGACCCAAAAGAGGTGTTCCGCTCTAGCCATAAGCAGCCGGCACTCTGGTGGGCGTGGAGGAGTTGAGGTGGAATGAACAGAGGTTAAATGCTCTTTCACTTACTTCTACGTGACAGGTTTTAATTAAACATGATTCACACCTCAGTGGATGGAACCAGCTCAGCAGAGAGTCCAGGTTTCTGCTGCTGACAGGCTTGAAGGCTGTCAGGGAGCAAGTGTGCAGAGGAGACTTATGTGTGGATGGGTGGGAGGGGGAGGAGGTGCAACTTATAAAAACTGATCAAAATTAAGGAAGGAAAGAAAATACACTCAAAGGACT
Organism: Plecotus auritus; assembly: GCF_963455305.1. Classification (NCBI taxonomy): domain Eukaryota; kingdom Metazoa; phylum Chordata; class Mammalia; order Chiroptera; family Vespertilionidae; genus Plecotus; species Plecotus auritus. The sequence goes on from NC_137772.1 coordinate 39,369,379, forward strand.
ATGCCATGAATAAATGGTTTGCTATACTTACGGTGGTGATTTCAATGTTTTCACTACCTTTTTAAAAAGTAGCTAAACAACTTGTCTGTGAAAAAAAAAAATCATGTATCCCAAAGTTATTTTTTATAGTTTCAAAATTATGAAAATATGTTATTTATTTCATGACAGTAGAAGTATGATGTATACAAGTGTGCCCATTATACAGATTCAACCACTGACACCAAGAGAAAGAGACAGGGACCAATTTATGTGGAGTAAAGTGTCCAGGGTGACAATAGAAACTCTGATTCCTCCAAACAGGACCCCAACGTGGCTTTACATGGAAGAGACTCTGACAGGATCGGTGGCTTTTACAATTCAAGCCATTCCCCTTTTGTTTGCCAAAGCTAAAAAATTAATGACAACAAAAATTATTCTTGCTCAAATTCTATTTCTGGGGTCACAGCTGCAGGATTAACATATGCTAAAGCTAAAACTACTGAAGGTTGATTGTGCACTTCTTTTCAAGTGCAGCTTAATCTCCCAAGAATGCAGAATCACATTTCAGATTTCAAACGTGAAAAACATTTATATAATTAGAGGTTAAATATTAAAATCCTGAACACTCTACTTAAGGTCCCTGACTTTTTGTGTTGACTTCCACCTCCATATTAGGTGGCCCTTCACTGCTTAGCCAAACCCTCTCCACCCACACAGGTCCAGTTCAAATCCACATCCTCCAGGAAGCCTCCCCAGGGCCCTAAGGACACTGCCTCTCACCACTGTGAAGCCCCAGAGCACTCTGTCTTCCTAATGCGGCGCTCGAGTGCCCATGCACACCCCTTATCTCCCCTGCTTCCCTATTGCATTATGCAATCTCCAAGGGCAGGGCCAGTAACTTACGCATCAGCATATCTGCTCTAAGAGCCTCATGAAAGACATCCTGCTTTGGAGGTGTTCAATATATGTTTTAAATGAATGATGACTACCTGGAAATTCTCCAGGGGACTCAGGCTTTCGTTTTAAAGTTTTGTCTCAGAATATGGGAAGCAAGTCTCTGCCGGTTACACCTAGCCTGCGGCTGCTCTTTCACCACAAAATCACAAATGAATACCATCTGCTGCTCCTCTCCACTGGGCCCTGTTGGAGATTCCCTTTAGGCCTATTGGTCACTCTGTTCTAGCCTTGGATTTCTATCAGTTCTTACTCCCGAGGAATCCTCAGTTGGACCAGGGGTCTAGGATGCTGGTTTTTAAGTTATATGCTCAATACCATATGCTTTTCCTCTTTAAACTCCTAGTTATTACTCTCTTTTTAGTTATCTTTATTTCCTCCCTCCTGAAATGTTTCATTTCCAGGTCTCTTCTAAAACTATCTCCTTTGAGCCATCTACAGAACATAAGGCAAGCAGATGGTAGTTCGATTACACTGGTAATTACCCCCAGAGAAAAGCATCCTTGTTCCCAAAGCAGGTAATTTGGATTAAAATAGAACTTTCACCAGAATAACTCAGGTAAGAAGGGTGTTGAGCTATATACATATATGATTATATTTTATATAATAGGAACATCACCCTTAGTTTTTGACAACACTAGACTGTTGTTCCCTATAATGAAGGGGGGCCAACATCTAAAAGCTAAAATTAACTATTTTATTTTCTGTCTAAGAGGAACTCTTGCAGGCTCCACCCACTTTCACATCCAATTCCACCTCTACTATGGGTGTAGAGGGCACTTAAATCATAGTAGGAAAACTCTTAAAGTCCTACTCTTACCAATCACCAAGTATGCTCCTTCTCATATCTAGTTTTTAAGCACAATGACTTCACTTTAAAATATGATACCTATTTTAAAGGAAATGACTGAAGTGCAGTTTCCACCAGTATGTGAATTATTTAGACTTTTTGGAAAAGTCAATATCAAATCCTTAAAACTTTGACTTGGGACAAATAAACAACCCTCTTTGCTTGAGAGTAAACAGAATTCTACCTGCATATTCACCACTCTCTGATTTTAGCTGCAAATCCTTGATCTGCTGAAATTCTTCTCTAACAGCAAAACTAGAGTGTTTTCAGGCCAAGAACAGGGCACTCTATGTCATCGGGTGAAAAATGGCCAAAGGTCATCCAAGCGAACTTCACATTAAAAAAGAAGCAGCCAGAAATGATAATTGCCCTATTCCAACCTAGACCAGGTCCAATTACCATCAATTCTTTGTGGTGGTGTTTTTTCCTCTCTTTTTAATCTGGTGTAATAGTGTGATTATCCTAAAGCTGCAGTTTAGATGTAGGACTCATTAAAAAGCAGGTTGGGATTTTAATATGTATACGCAACACAAAAGCAAGGTATTTATTGCACTTGGCCTATCGCAGAGGTTAAAATTTTACTGAAAAGATTTTTCAGAGATGAACATAATGACATATATTTCTTTTCCTCTTCCTCTAGAGATGCAAAGTAGAGGGGGGGCGGGTATGCTTATGGGTGAAAAAGCTCCATGGATTTGTCAGCCTCATTAACATTAAGGGTAGGTGACACCCAATTTTATAAGAAAGTATCTGTGTTTTTGTTTCAGCATTTTAGTTTTTTTCTATTAGAAAGATGTTTTTTACAATTTGGTAACCTTCTCTTCCTCCACTTTTTCTGACACTGCAAATTATTCAAACTTTTTGTGTTTTCTGTTATCAGCCTTCCAAACTCCCATCCACTCTAGTATAAACTTGCTGAAGAAAATAAAAAGTGGGAAAAGTGAGCATATATTTTAGTTTTTTTATTATTCTACTTAAAGAAATGTCAAATTAATTTTCTGTTTAAAAGTTACCATTATTCATGAAGGAGAAAGTGCATGTCACATGAGTAGCATCAAAATTTCATAAATATTAGCATTTTAAGTAAGACACAATTCTTAGTCTGGTGACTAGAAAAAAATAACTCTCTTGGTCACTTGTAAGAGTAGACCTAAACCAAATAATTCAGATTAACATGAGGCTATCTGATTTATGTTGTAGTGAGAACACCAGCATAGGATAATAATTGATTTATAAAAAAATAATTTTAATATTAAGGCTAATAGCCAATAAATTGACTAAAATCTATGTATAGTTTTATTAATGCCACCAATATAAATAGCTCTATTTTCAACCCAACCAACAATTGCTGTTTACAAAAACAGTCCTTGATGGGCCCAGTAAAGCTGTGGACTGCATGTAACATTCAAGATACTTGGATGGTATTTGTAACACAATGTCATGTTAATGTCAGTTTTAGATAGCCTATGTCTATACCTTGAAAATTAACAATTTGTTCAATTAGAGTCCAATTTAAAGTTCTGTTGTGAGCAATAGTAATTCATTACCTAAAAAGGAGCCTATGTCTTAGATGAATTGTCCTTCAAAAAACTATGGAATGAAGTATGCAGTCCTCATATTCCTCAGAATAGTTGGGATTTGTCAAAGTCTAGCTCTTTTCTGACCAACAACAGGCCATAATTGGAATACCCAGGAGCAGCGGTTCTCAAAGTGGGGTCCCCAAAGAGCAGCATCAGCATCACCTGGGAACTTAAGAGTCAGGTAAACTATCAGGCCCCACCCCAGACCTACTGAATCAGAAACTTTGGGGGTAGGGACCAGCAATTTGAGATTAATAAATCCCAGGTAATCCTAATGTAGGCTCAAGTTTGAGGACCAATGTCCTCAAAAGAGATTTCTCCAAGTGGGGTGTAAGGACTGTTGGCTTTAGAATCAATCACCAGTGCTAATTCCTGGACTTCACCTTGACTTGCTGAATAACCATATCTATAAATCTCCATTTTTCATATCTATAAATCTCCCCGGGCCACTTATGCACCCTATAGTTTGAGAACATCCCAGTTAGATTTAAATAAACAGAAGATTCTTACATTAAAAGTAAAAGGGAGGATATAAACCCAATGACTGTATTCACTGAAAATGTGTCATACTTGAAGACATCAGGCCTGGAAACAGGTAGGAAGAGCTTACATACTGGTCAATATGAAACAAAAGTATGACCTCTCACTGTAGCTTTTAAAATCCTTAAGTCAACAAAAAGAGCAATTATTTTCTAGTTGAAAAGAATGAAGCTGAAATAGAACTAACATCTTAGTGTCCCCTAGATCATTCTGTAATTAGCATAAGGCTGCAAATAGCCCAAGAACTAAGCCTTTTTTTCTAAATCAGGTACTTTTCTGTGGTCTAGAAATGTTGCTGGTGACAGCGTCGACATTCCCACACCACTCATCAAACAGCACAGCATCCATAAGTAACATAATTAAAAACTCTCCCTCTCCATCAAAATACCGGTAGAATTAGTCTAAAAAAAACACACCTGCCAATACTAACAAATAACTTCATGTATGGGAAGGGACAGCAGACGTTAATATGGGGGAAGGAGGAAAAGGAAAATGAAAAACATAAAGGCAATAGACTAAAAGATGGAAGCCAAGCTCCCTATTGGCCTTTAAAAAAGTCAGTCATCTCCCTGCCCCCTTTATCTTGCTTAGAGAAAATAAAAGAATCTGCAAGAACATTAACATCCCTGTAATAGCAATTATAATCATCATAGCAGCCTCAAAATTCCACTCTCTTCCTCTCAGCTCTTTGAAAATAAAAATCCACAGAAACAAAACATAACTTAATTAAAAACCTGCACAGTTTAAGTGTTGAACATATCAGGTTTTCCAAGCATCTTTGTACATTACTGAGCCTATATCAAGGTAACACTTGGATTTTGCCAAATGAATCCTTTTTAGCCTTATTATCAGAGTAAATGTGTCTACCCTCCAACACTGCAAACAGCAGCAAGAAGCACACAAATCTTTCAGATATCGGAAACTGCTTTCTCACAAAGACAACATGATTATTTTGGAGAAAGCAAGATGTTTGCAACAGTACTGCCTGGGTTCAAATACGTTTTTTCCCATTTAATTGTAACGGTAAAGGGAGCAAGTCAACCATTCTGGGTTTCAGTTTTCCCACATAAAAAGAATCCCTCAGAGGGTGATGTCACATAATGCCTGTGAAAATTCTTTTTTTTTTAAATGTATTTTTATTGATTTCGGAGAGGAAGGGAAAGGGAGAGAGAGATAGAAACACTTCTTGACTCCATACCTCTTGAAAGAAAGAAATATGTCTTAGTCAACTCCTTTTATTTTTAATTTCCCTCAATGCCTATCTAGGGCATAGACTATTCACTTGGTATATATTGACTGACAGAATAGCCACCCGAATAAATGTGAATAGAAACATGACAATAAACACCCTAAGTACACTGATAACTGCCCCAAATGTAGAGGATTCATATACAAAATTGGAGGAGAGGAAGTAATAGCAAATGACTGATAGCATGTGCTTATTTAGAGTTAGGACAATACATCACTTGTTCAGCAATGGCAGTATGATTAATAGGCCAAGCCCCCAGAAAGTTACAGAAGGTGGTTCTTCTATTCTTATTTACACATCCCCTGTGGTAGCAAGGGCAGGCCTCCAGGCTGGTTTCTGGGGGAGCTGAGCTCTAATCCTGACTCCACTGGTTTTCAGCTGATTGGTCTTAGACAAGCCCTTCCCATTTCTTCATCCAAACACATTGATGTTGACATTTACCTCAACCCAGATTTTAAGAAGGTAAAAAAAGATGGCTGTAAAAGCACTTCGAAAAGACTAAATCCCTAAATAATATATAACGTTCCATTTTAATGGAAAGTATGGTCTTCTAGGAGAAAGGGAAAGGAGATAGGAGCAGGACACTTGTTAAAAGAGGAATGAAATCTAAAGCTTTATTCTCACCAGCCATAGAAGCATACCCAGATACTTGGCCCATCCACGGTGCAGGCTTCAAATTCTAGCTGATTCCAATAAGTAGCATCCACATCAGCAGTAGAACCAATTCTTTTTAAAAATTATTGATGTGAGAAAGAAAGAGAAACACATCAATTTGTTTTTCCACTTATGCATTCATTGGTTGATTCCTGTGTTTATCCTGATTGGGGGTCGAACCTACAATCTTGGCGTATCTGGATGATGCTCTAACCAACTAAACTATCTGGCCAGGGCTATAAAATCAATTTCTTACCTAAAGCAGGCTCTGCCTTGGGCTTTGCAGTTGTGGTTGGCTTCTCTGATTTAGCACCCAGAGGTATTGGCTTGAGCCACACTGTAGAGACTTAATTGAAGAATTAGATAAACAAAGAAATGCCTCTCTCTAAATCAAGCCAAAGTGTCATGGAAAATAAAACAATTAAGCAGAAATAAAGGCACCAATAAAGTATTCAAGCAGAACAAGTTTATACAAAAACATAACAAGGGTTCATCATTACAAATCAAAAGGCCAAGAGGCACACACGGGGCTCTCTATGGCTACCTTTATAAAGCAACAGTGCAGAGAGGAAAACAGACAATTATTCAGAAACAACAGTATGCCACATCTCTGTCCTGCATTGATAGGCAACATCTCATTTAATCCACAGCAACCTCTCTGAAATGGATATTGAGTTTCATTTTACATTACACGAAGAGACTCAGAGTTTATGTAACTTGCCCAAGTTCATATAATTATGAAGATACAACCAGAATTCCACCGCACACTACCTGCCTGGAGACCCAAGTGTTTCCCAGGAGGTGACAATTAAATTCTAAACTAACCTGCACTCATTGGCTGGGTCTTACGGAATGGGGACATATTTGCTCATTGAAGGGTGCAAACAAACTTTCAATGAGCATCAGCTGTGCTGACAACACTGTGCTAGGTGAATGCTAACGTGGCAGGGAAGATAGTCACAGAGCTAGATCTCCTACCTAGAGTACACCTCTATTCTTAGGTAAAATGCAAAGGCTTAACATCTCTCCAGTACAGCAGTTTTAAAAATTATGCCTAGACACACTTGGTCTAAGAAATAAAACTACTACCCACTTCACCCCTCCAACACTCACACACAGATTTTTTATAATTTTTCTATGATTGTTACCTACCTATATAATAAAGTGGCCCTACAAACATTCTGACCAAGAGGGCCTTAATGTTCCTCTCAGCTTGGGTTAAGTTTACACACAGCTTCCCTTTGACTACAGGCCCCTGCCCTTCATTCTTAAAGCATTTCCTTTAGAAAACTTGTAGTTGTGATTTCTTCCTCGCCCCCCCCCCCTTTTATTTTTAAATATATTTTATTGATTTTTTACAGAGAGGAAGGGAGAGGGAGAGTTAGAAACATCGATGAGAGAGAAACATCAGTCAGCTGCCTCCGGCACACTTCCTACTGGGGTTGTGCCCGCAACCAAGGTACATGCCCTTGATCGGAGTTGAACCTGGGACCTTTCAGTCTGCAGGCCAATGCTTTATCCAATGAGCCTTTGAGATGTAATCTTCTACAGGCCAGCAAAGTCTTTCTCCAGAACCTGGGAGCCATCTCTTTGAAATGGAATCAGGAGAGAATGCACCCCCACCTCCCAGCCTCTGCTAGAAGGTAGGAGCCTAACACCCCTCAGTGTCAGTCAGCAAACACTGGGTAGCCTCACCACATTGACCAACCTCTCCCTAACATCTCCCATTATTTTTCCACTAGCTCACCCCAGCACTTAGTCTCCCATCTTTTGTTTCAGTGGAGTTGAGTTCAAACTCTCTCCCCTATTGTAATAGTCTTGATCCCAATAATCGTGAAAAAAAAAAATCATCCTTGAGTAACTTGTCTGGTGCAATTTCCCTTTTACAATTCCTATGTACCAGGCAGGATGCAAGCTACTAGTCCTGCAAATATGAACAGGACAGGCTTCTGCTCAGGAGACATCAAGATACAGATTTGCAGAAGAACTGCATCAAGACCTGTAAGTAGACACCTTCTAGATAACTTCACCTTTGACAACAAATCACCAAAAATTCTTAAAATGTGACCCATAAAACGTAACATCTTAATATTGAAAAATGTACCTTTTAAAATGGGTAACTTATAGAGCAGAACTTAAAGATAGAAATGGGGGGGGCGGGTAAAGAAGACGGGGCTTAAACGAAAGGTAAGGAACAGCAACAACAGAAAAAAACAAAACTTATTTTATTTATTAATCATCTACTCATCAAAAAAATATATAACTTACTTTAAGCATCTGTTGTAAATAATATTAACACCCAGAATAGAATTTACTCTAAAAAGCAACAGATTATCACCAGGCAGAAATTCCATTCCTTGATTAGTAATCACCAAAAAAAAATTAGGTCCTGAACATTTTTTTCCCCACCATGAGTTACAGAGACCTCGTTCAGCCTTTACAAATTAAAAAGTCAGGCTCGTAGTGCCAGAGTTTCCTGCTCCAAGGCCCGGACACTCTTTGGGCAGCCTGCCTATGTTCATGTACTAACTCATTAATAGTCTTTTTCTCTAAACATTGAACTTCCCCAGTCCATCTCTTTCAGTCCATTGAGAGTACTGTTTGGAAGATGGTATGCTGAGGTTTAGAAAATAAAGAGCATTTTTTTAAATAGCACACGAATTATGGATGCTGTTTTTACTGTCCCACATGGACACCATTACTTTCCAAGGATCGTGTACCTCTCATTTATTAAAGACTCTTTGATTTAGAATACGATAAAAAATATATATTTTTTTCTACCTATAGCGTCAGTTATGCAGATTGGCTTTTCTGGGGGGAAGAGGTAACGAGACATCATCAGTATTCTTTGAATTTTTAACTTAATTTACACAGTTACCATGATAGTGTAACTTGTTATTTGGTACCTGAGGTTGATGAATTCTCCATAGGCTGTCAGTAATTATCCTCAAGTATCTATTATGAGGACACAGAAAATTGCTGTTATGTGCTGACTCAGTCGTGTGTGTGAACACCCTGCTCCCTCCAGCTCTAAGATTTCACTGTGATATATCTTAGCTGATTCACACAGGAAAGTTCTATTAAATTTCAAATTATCTAATCACACGACTGATGTTATATTGAGATATAAATAAAGGGAAATATAGACATGATTTATTTGTGCATATCATCCTGAGGGAAGAAAATGCAAAATGAAACCTCAAGATGATATAAATAACCACCACAACAAAAATATGTCAGGCCATCTCTGTGGCTTCCTGGTTTCATTAGGCCATGATTTCAAGTTTCAGTGGAATGTGAGAGACCCAAGCATAGGACAGTCCTCCCTGGGACCCTGTTAAATTCTGGTCCCTGTGGACACAAGCAAACACAACCTAAGATCTTCTTGACAAAGCAAAAAGGGAGGTGATTGTATTTAATATCTAAGAAGCCCAGGCCTCAGGAATGGCAGAAACTTAAGTGATGTTGTTGGATGGCTCTTACACCTTTAGGATCCCTTTCCCCCTGTGTATTGTTCTTGTTCTCACTTATTATGGTGATGTTTGTCCTTGAGGCATGAGGAGGAGAGGCCTGGATGATCTCTTGAGTGTGGTCAGCTGAGTTTAGGGTCCCACCTCAGGGGTGGGAAGTAGAGAATAAGCCACACTGTGATTGACAGCCCTGTTAAGATTATACCAAGTGGGAAACGGGCAGCTTCTCAAAGGAAGACAATGTTATTACCAGGAGCTGAGCAGGAAGGAACGTTGGGTGGACAAGATCAGGAAATGTCAACATGGATTCTAACACCATAGGCCTGTAGCCTCCCCTCTGGACAGAGGTATGGAATTCCTCTGGGAGTTTGGAGAGGCAAAGACGGGATCTTAAGCAGACACTGAACTATTGAGCATGTGAGGGCTTGAACAATGGTCTTCAATGCAGAGGAGTTGCTCTTTATGTTGCCTCTTCCTCTTCAGTTCCAAAAGGGAAAATGAAAGAATGGAGGCCTTGGGGTAGTGGAGGAACTGAGGCTGGAATGCTGGAAACCTGGAGGACCAGCACAGACTCCTTCCAGGAATCATTTCTTCTGTTCTCTAGGTACAAATTAAGCCGCTACCAAAACAAACAAACCCAATTTTATTTTAGTTCTTTTAGCCTTTTAATAAAAATTTAAAATCTACTGGGAGCCTATATATCTGATGCCATTGTAATGAACCCAGTTATTAATAACTGGAAAGGAGCAAAGGGGAGGCCAAATATTATGGGCATGCCATTTGTGTAGCTTTGCCAGAAAGCTGCAGTTTAGGTGCATGCCCTGTAATTTCTGGGTGAAATGTTAAACTAGATCCAGCTCCACCATGGAATGGAAACTTGGGGTTCTGGCTTTGTTTGTAGCCAGAATCCAAAGTTTTCCCAGCTGCACATTTTCCAGGATTGGGTAAGGGGAAATGTGACTTTGCAAACTGAGGCATGTAATTCCATGCAAATCAAGCTTTCTACCACATCTAATCATCCCATGGGGGTCTCTGGAAATGCTTATTCCAGCAGTACCCCAAAACCCCACTCCCACTAGCCATGGATAAAGACCATACATGCATTTCTCTGATAACATATCCACTTTATAGTTCTTTAGCAAATAAGGTAGAAGTATAGGATATTTTTATTGCAATAGATGGCACTCCATGTACTTTTCTTAAATATTTAACACTCTTTTGTTGTTAAAATGCTGATCATGTATTTTTAAAAGTGGTATCTGATGGACAATCTGCCCTCCCATACTCCCTTCTCATCATCAGAGAAAGTAAGTCTAGTAGGATTAAAAAGGCACTATGGTTTCACCATACAGTACAATGAAGAGGAGAAAAAGAAGGTATTTCTTTGTGGCCCTCTCCAGCTCCAACTTCATTCATTCACTGAATATTTTCCAAGAGCCCACTAGGCAGGCAGCACCACTTCTCCTAAAATAAATGAGACAAGACTCCTCCACTCTGAAATCTAGAAAAGAGAGTCACAACCACAAATAAATCCTAATACAAGGGGAAATATGTACACAAGTAACCATGTCACACAGGCGCCCAGAGGATGAGGTAACAAACTCTGCCTGGGAGATGGGTGAAGAGATCCCAAAGAGGTGATATTTATACTGTGCCTTGAAGGACAAATAGGACTTTGCTAAGCAGTCATATTGGATGAGGGTCCACTCTACTGTAGTTCGCCCTCATCTTAACTTTCATCTTCATAACATCTACAAAGAGCCAAAAACTTCCTTATTTCCAAATAATGTCACACTCACAAGTACAATGAGTTAGGACTTCAACACACCTTTTATGGAGAAAATTCAACCCACAACACCAGGCAATCAATGTCAAAGAAAAGTTACAGTGCACTGTTAAACAGGCAAGGTAGACTTTAGTCAAGACTAATGGTTTCAAGATTATAAAAACAGAGGAGAGAGATTAAACTCAACTCCACTGAAACAAAAAGTTGGAGATTTTAAGAGCTGGGGTGAACTAGTGGAACATTAATAGGAGATGTTTGCAGGGAAGTTGGTCAATATGATGAAGCCACCTGTGTTTGCTGAGGTTCCTACCCACCACCCATCCCCAGACTGGGAGATGAGGGTGTTATCTTTCTTAATTATTACATTTCAAAGGGATGGATCACAGGTCCTTGAGAAAAACGGTGCTGAGTTGTAGAAGATTTATATCTCAGAGGGGCAGAGAAAAATTTTGCAACTATAAATTTCTAAAGTAAATGGTCTAAGAAAAAGAGATAAGGGGCACAAAGTCAGAAAAAAAAAACTTTCTAAAGTTTAGTCAAGCAGAGGGGAACATTAAGGCCATCTTAGTCCCAGAGTGAGAGTTTCTCAATGATGTGCATTGGTTACATGTGTGTCCAGATACTGACTATCTCATCCCCCTAGCACGAGACCATGAACAGCCTTTCCATTCCTTTCAGCACACCATAACATGAAAGTTTTTAGGTAGCTGCTGGAATTTGCTTCTATAGAAGACATTCTAAAGACTATGTGAAGGATAGTTTATAAGGAAACAGAAATGAAGGCAAAGCAAGCAATTGGGTGGGAGGGGGGACTGAAATTTTCCAAAAACCGTGTTGGAGAACATAAAGAGATTAGAAGCATTTCTAAAGTGTCTGAAATAGTCTCAAAAATTGAGATGATTCACCTGGCCTGTGTTGCTCAGTGGTTGAGTGGCAAGCTATGAACCAGGAGGTCAGGGTTCGATTCCTGATCAGGGCACATGCCCAGGTTTTGGGCAGTAGGGAGCGTGCAGGAGGCAGCGTGCAGGATTTGCTCTGAGCCAAGTACAGTGCTAGACACTAATACATACAGCAGAGACTAAAACTCCTTGGTCTCATATAATTCACCCCCACACAGTTGTCCTCTAACCTCAGTGAGCATTAGATTCATTAATGTCACCTTCAAACATGACGGAGAGTAGATATTTTTCAAAACACTCCCCCTACCAATTAAACCAGAATCTCTGAGGTAGGGCCTGGTCATCCTCAGAGAGATTTGCTTTTAAAAACTTCCACTGGCCACACTGCAGCCTCCAAAGTTGGTTTAATTGCTTTGGGGTAGGCGTGGGCATAGATAATTTTAAAGTTTCCAAGTGATTCTAAAGTACAGGCAGGATTTTGAACACTGGCCTAGAACTTCTAAGTAGGCAGCTTTGATGCGTGAGACTCATGGGTCCCCTAAAACACTCACACATAAAAGCAGTTGAGAAGGAGCCCTTACCCACCCACATCCCCAGCCTGCTCATGAGTTTACTTCCGTGGGGCCAGAGTGTTCAAGCTTTGGCCAGACCTGCAGATTCCCACTCTCATAGCCAGGCTCAAGTCTGACAGCTTCTCACCCTGAGATCCAATTGTCTCAGTTACTTCCCTTGCTCTACATGTTCATATCTCAGTTAAGTCTTTCCCCCAAAATACAATTTTTAATATATAGCTTTCTTTAAATCTATGCAGAGCAGTGGTTCTTGGTGTGGCTCCTGATCCAGCATCATCCAGGTTACCTGAGAAATTGTTAGAAAGGTACATTTCTAGCCCCATTCTAAGCCTAGAAATCAGGAACCATGAAGATAGGTCCTAGCAGTCTGGGTTTTAACAATCCCTCCAGATGATTTTGAAGCACACTCAAGTTTTGAGAATCAGTGGCATAGAGAAATGAAGAGTACAGTAAATTTTGAACATATCACTAAATCAATTAGCAGTTGTTTTTTAAAAAATTAACCAAAAGCTTTAGCTGGTTTGGCTCAGTGGATAGAGCATCAGCCTGCGTACTGAAGGGTCCCAGGTTCAATTTTGCTCAAACAATGGACTAAAATTTGAGGAGATAACTTTTTCACAATTTTAGCTCTTGCTCTCTTAAGACACTCAAGTTCTAATTTGAAATATAATAGAGCCAGGCTGGTGTAATTCAGTGGCTAAGTGTTGACCCATTAACCAGGAGGTCATGGTTCAATTCCAGGTCAGGGCATATGCCTGGATTTCGAACTCCACCCCCAGTAAGGGGCATGCTGAAGGCAGCCCTTTGATGATTCTCTCTCATCAATGATGTTTCTATCTCTCTCCCTCTCCCTTACTCTCTCTGAAATCAGTAAAAATGTATATTAAAAAAAGAAAGATAATAGCACTCCTTCAGCCTTAAGGGAAATCCTGCCATTTGTGACAACATGGATAAACCTGGAGGACATTATGCTCAATGTAATAAGCCAGACACAGAAAGACAATCACTGCATGATCTCACTTACCTGTGGAATCTAAAAAAGTCAAATTTACAGCAGCAGAATGCAGAATGGTTGTTACCAGGGATTGAAGAAAAGGTAACTGAGATGTTGGTCAAAGGGTACACACTAGCAAAGATGTGTAAGTTCTCAAGACCTAATGTATAGCATGGTGCCTGTAGTTAACAATATTAAATATCTATATCATAAAAGGCCTGTGGGCCCTAGCCAGTTTGGCTCAGTGGATAGAGCGTCGGCCTGGGAACTGAAGGGTCCCGGGTTCGATTCCAGTCAAGGGCATGTACCTTGGTTGCGGGCACATCCCCAGTAGGGGGCATGCAGGAGGCAGCTGATCGATGCTTCTCTCTCATCGATGTTTCCATCTCTCTATCCCTCTCCCTTCCTCTCTGTAAAAAATCAATAAAATATATTTTAATAAATAAATAAATTAATTAATTAATTAATTAATTAATTAAATAGAAGGCTTGTGGTCATGACGCCGTAACAGGGTCACGACCAAATGAGCAGCGGCTCTCCTGGCAGGCAGGGCAGGGTGCTGGTGGTGCCATTGAGCATGCGAGGCATCATGGGGTCCAGACATAGCCCTGATGGCCGGCTAGGCCTAGAGGATCCTACATGCACATGATTTAATTGTGCGCTGGGCCTCTAGTTGTATTGTAATATGCATAGTATTACAGATATAATAAATAAAATAATATTCTTAAATTTACTTAGATTTCAAGTGTTCTCACCACACACACAAAAATGGTAACTATATGAGATGATGAATATGTTAGATTGATTGTGATAATGATTTTGCAATGCAGACATATATCAAAACATTATGCTGTCCACCTTAAATACATAAAATTTTTGTCAATTCCAGGTCAGTAGAGCTGGGTCAAAAAAAATATGGAGTTCTTTCAACCAAAAACTTCAGCTCTTGGGTATATATCTCCTGAATTAGAATATTCTTTGAAACTGATTTTGTAAAACATATGACAAGGATATTTCTGTCATTTCTAGGTCACTGGCATAGAACCTAATTTGAAAATGGAAGATAGGATAGTCTATTGCTTGCTTGAAAATTAAAACTCCTGTGAGGAGGTGTAGGGTTGGCATTTAGAGTGGGAGATGAGCTATGACATCACATGGAAAGCGTGAAAGAGGCTGGCCGGCTTTGCACTGGTAAATGGCAGGATGACACACTAGCCACTGTAGACTGGGTCCTACCTACCTGTGGTGTTTGGATATGCTGCTTTCAAAAGCTGTGTTTCCTTTTGTTTTCATTGTCTACCTAGACATAAAACTGAAGGCCTAAGAGGCACATAGGGTCTACATAACCATTGTCAAAGACAAACAACGCTGGACACTAGCTAAGGTGGTAAGGAGAGGTTTTAATCAGTAATATACTGTTGCAATAAGAAAAGTAGTCCAGTGATAACTCAGCTTCATTCTGTGCACTGGTGAGTCAGCATTTTAAAAGGAGAAGGGCGGGGGGGGTGGGCAGGGAGGGAGAACATTAGGGGCTTGACAAGAGTCAGGGAAGTAAAAAGTTACAAAAAGTGGGAGAGAGAGATTGGTCCATGTGAAAACCATCTGGGTTAGATGCCTACCCTTCCACCGAGGCCCAGAGACAGAGGCTCTATCTTCAGGTGCTGGCTGGAAACAGTCAAAATGAGGTCATCTGTTTGAATACTTATGGGCATACCATTGCTATGTCATACTGTATGTGTGTGCATGTGCGTGTTTGTGTGTTTAAAGAGCAGTGCTAAAATCTCTCAAGCCCACTGAAGAAACGGTATCAGGGGAAAATGAGCAGAGAATTAACAAGCCTCTCAAAGACATTTTTATCTCAGAGAAAGTGGGGCACCACCCATGGCTGCCTCTACCCAGGAGAGAACCTGTTTAGAAAATGCTGATATACCATGAACCTTAGAAGGAAGGTTCACAGAGACATTTTCTTTTTAACTTCAGTGAGAGAAACAAAGCGCTAAATATTTCAAACTGCTGCTCTAAATTTGTCAAAGAGACAAAAGAAACAGCAGAAGAGTTACAGGCACAGTCATCTAAACAACAGACAGCAGAAAGCCTGTCTCATGGGAGCCAGGGGATCTTAAAAAATAATAGGGCACAACAAATATTTTAAGTGGAAAAAGCAAACAGAAAAATACAGGTGGAATATATATTCCTTAGCTATACCCAAGCTAGAAAAAAAAAAAAAAACAAGGTAAATAAGAAACTGTAAAAGACTTCAGAATATAATTAAAAGGGCAGTGAGAAATAACTGCCATATAACAAAGAAGGTATAGAGCAAAAATGCCCCCAGGGTGCATAATGAAAGAAGTGAAAGAAGAGGGAGAATATATTTCACAGAGTTTGACCCTCGTGCTATTGGGTCTATTAAATTCCAATTGAAATCAATGTTATCCTTGTAGGAAAACTTTTAGTCAGCTCAAGAAGATATAACATGAATATATGATAAAATTTATTCTTTATCCAAGAAATTAAATTGAATCAAGATTCTCTCTGGTCTTTTTCCTCCACATGTTCTGTCCAGTGTTATATTTGATCACCTTCTGTGCTCACAGAAACCCACACAAGTAGAAACATGAAGCACAATCATCGTTCAAGGCGCCACCTACAAGGCTCAAGGATGCTACAAGTTAAAGCCAGTGGGTCCCAGGAGTGAAAACTTCCCCCAGGTCCTGTGGTGAGTAGGGGCAAAAGGCAACCTCACAATTGTTGCCCTAAGAGTTTTCCTGACTCAGATGAGGGGAGTTCCTAGACAGATGGTATGACCGGTGGGAGGGATGTGGAGACTGATCAAAGGAACAGCTCTGCAAAGCAAAAAGTGAAGATGGAGATGACCACAGAGTGCTGAGTAGACCAGTGGTTCTCAGCAGTGGTGATTTTGTCCTCCAGGGCACATTTGGCAATGTCTGGAGACTCTTGTCACACTGGGGGCAGGTGCTCCTGACACCAAGAGGGTAGAGGCCACCAATGCTGCTAAGCATCGGACAGTGCACAGGACTGCTCCTACCCAAAGATTTCTCCAGCCCCAAATGTCTGATGCTGAGATCAAGAAACCATGGTGTAGACTGAGAAATAAAATCACTGTTGAAGAGTGAAATGAACTCAGCTTGTGGTAGAAGGGTCGATATTAAGTATTGGGGGTGACATGACAGAGAAATGACAAACCAAGTCATGAGCATAGTATGGGACTATGAGTATGGCAGGTATGTTCTGAGAGAAAAAAGACAAAGGCATGGGAAAAGAGTAATCCATCATACTCTGTCCTCTACATAATCCTTACTAGTCCCAAGATTGCATTGGACATTTGAGATTTCTTTGAAAGTAAGGTATGCAAGCAGTTTAGAGTGAGGGGTTTGTATAAGTCATATAAGATAGGCCACGAGGGAGAAGAGAGGCTATTTGAGTTTAAAAATCACCTTAATCAATACCTGGCTACAAAGATAAAAGGTGCATAGTCCCCCTGTCAATCAGGAACAAAGTTTGGAATTCTTAGATTGAGGGTTTATTTGCATGGCTGGAGAAGCAGTTTTCTCTATAGAAGAGGGCCAAAATGTAAGGATTAACCCAAATTTAACAGTTCACCTAGATGGAAAACTAGAAATTGCAGCATCAGTATCCTATGAGTATCATGTCAAGAGCTTTTTTCTAGATTCTTCATTTACATATGGCATTTTTGGGCCTGCCCCATAGTTCTCTGACAATTATGTACCAGACAACTGACCACATCAGATGAAGTGTTTCTTGGAGCTTGGATTTCATTCTGTCTCATGTTGACATGTCCTTATACAGCTAAACCCAACAGCAAATTTAATAAACCCCACAGATTGGGGTATTTAGTTCAAATCTAGTATGTTCCACTAGTGGATTGTGTTTTATCATGCTTTAGGCAGTCTCTCTGGAACTATCTAACTATGCCTTTTTTTTTTTTTTGTAACAAATTTGTGTTCACTGATCCATAGATGTTGTGATACCATCATAAATCCCTACAGTAATAGGTACACTTTAAGAGATTTTATTTTTGGTTGCTCCTTATATTCTCATCTTTTTGATGTGAAGAAAAGCCTTTACACAAATTTCAAAGGGCTAAAGGATTACAATGGCAAAAATGTCAACAACTTTGCACAATGAACTGAGAAATGTTTCTGAAAACTGCTCTCTTTATCAAAAGAGCATCCACATCTATCTATTCTGAATCTCTGCCAATCTTCTTGCAATGCTATCTTTAAGAGAAATTAAAAGGGTTTTGTTCCTTTATCATGGCTGGAACAACAATAAAATACAGTTGGAAATGACACCTCTATAAATCAATTAAAAATGAAGGGGATAATAAATAAGGCCAGAGCACATGCAAAGTGCAATCATCTTTCAAAATCTGTTTACCTGGGTTTCTATTTAGGTTGAACCACCAGAAAATGTCATAATAATCCAGAGATACCCTAAAAAAATTATACTAAAATAAAAAATGTACTGCTTCAAAAAGTTTATAATATTTATTATTGCCATACTGTCTTTTTCAATAACTTTAAAATTGTTATTTTAGAAAGTTCTTAGCTTTCATCAAATGTTCATGAATGTCACTTTTTATAATCATTGACCACACTTTTCTTTTAAAAATAAGTTTAAGGAACACACATAGCATGCCCTGAGAACCTTGTTTTTACTTCAGATGACTAGACAAAACCTATTAAAATTTTAAAGCTTCCTGAAAAATAAATTGATTTGAAACAAGAGGAAAATTATATCCAACTTAGGGTAACCTATAGCATAAATTAAATATCAGATATTTAACATTCTATTTCAAATTTGCATACGATCCAAATCATTAACATTAAGACAAATAATAATCATCTTAAAGCACTTCAAATCTACCATACACTTTTCTATAAAACTATTATCATATTATTTAGAAATTAATATTCAAACAAATATCTGTGTATATATAAAAAGCCAGCGACCAGAACACCATAACAACTGGAACAACCAGTCGCTATGACGCCCACTGCAGCCAGTGAACCAGCCTGATCTGCGGGTGGAGCTGGCCGACCAACCTCCCGTGGCCCCTCCCCCCAGGTGGCCCCATCCCTGATTGCCCCTCCTACCCCAATAGAGGGCGTGGTTGGCCAACCAACCTCCTGCAGCCCCTCTCCCCAGCCAGCTCTGACCCCAGTCAACCCCCCCACTTCAATCAAGGGCAGGGCCAGCTGGCCCACAGCCCATAGCCCCTCCCCATGGCCAGCCTCACCCCCACCAGCCCCCACCACGCTGATGGCCCGCAGCCCCTCCCCCCAGCCAGCTCCACCCCCAATCGGCCTCCCCCACACCAATCGGGGAAGGGGCTGGCCAGCCAACCTCCCACAGCCCCTCCCCTGGCCGCTGACCCCTGATCAGCCTCCCACACCCCAATCAGGGGGCAGGGCCCACCAGCCAATCACCTGTGGCCCCTCCCCCAGCTGTCCCGCCTCTGATCAGGCCCCAATCAGGGGTGGGCCAGCCGGCCAACCTCCTGCCATCTCCTCCTCCCGACAGGCCCAGCCCTGATCCGCCCTGATTGGGGCCAGGCCAGCTGGACCCCACTCGTGCACAAATTTGTGCACTGGGCCTCCAGTGTTCATATAAAAACACCTTAAAGGGAATGTACAGAAGCATTATACTAATCAAGTGTGTGGTAAGAAGAAACTAAAATACTTTCTACTTACATAATTCTAACAAAAATTCTTTGGAAAGATCTGTAGGCCAATGAATAAAGAGTTAAAATTATGGAGACTAAGGAGAAAATAAACAAATGGGACTACATCAAAATAAGATGCTTTTGCACAGCAAAAGAAACCATCAACAAAACAACAAGAAAGCCCACTGCATGGGAGAACATATTTGCCAATGATATTTCAGATAAGGGTTTAATCTCCAAAATTTACAGAGAACTCATACAACTTAACAAAAGGAAGATAAACAACCCAATCAAAAAATGGGCAAAGGACACTTTTCAAAAAAGGACATAGAGAAGGCCAAAAGACATATGAAAACATGCTCAAAGTCACTAATCATCCGAGAGATGCAAATCAAAGTAACAATGAGGTACCATTTCACACCTGTCAGAATGGCTATCATCAACAAATCAACAAAAGACAAGTGCTGGCAAGGATGTGGAGAAAAAGGAACCCTCGTGCACTGCTGGTGAAAATGCAGACTGGTATAGCCACTGTGGAAGACAGTATGGAGTTTCCTCAAAAAGTTAAAAATGGAACTCCCATTTGACCCAGTAATCCCACTTCTAGGACTATATTCCAAGAAACCAGAAACACCAATCAAAAAGGATATATGCACCCCTATGTTCATAGCAGCACAATTTACAATAGCTAAGATTTGGAAACAACCTAATTGCCCATCAGCAGATGAGTGGATTAAAAACCTGTGGTACATCTACACAATGGAATACTACGCCACTATAAAAAAGAAGGAACTTTTACCATTTGCAACATGGATGGAACTGGAGAGCATTATGCTAAGTGAAATAAGCCAGTCAGAGAAAGGTAAATATCACATGATCTCACTCATATGTGTAATATAGTGATCAACATAATTTGATGAACAAGAATAGATCCAGAGATAAATGGGGTTAGAGAGCAATCAAAGGACTTATATGCATGCATATTAACATAACCAATGAACACAGACACTGGGGCAGTGGGGGCTTGCCCAGGGTGGGAATGGCTGGGCGGGGGGGCGGGGGGGGTCAATCGGGGAAAAAGGAGACATATGTAAAACTTCAGGCAATAAATAAATAAAAATAATAAAGTCAAAATTATAAAATATTAATTTCTATTTAGTGCTGGCCTGGAGTTCTTGATTTTCCAAAGAGCAAAAGGAGAAAAATATAGGAGGAAGAAAAGCAATAATATTATGAAGCACCCACTATGTCCTGGACACTATGATTAATTTCATACAAGTTTCCCCCCAGTGTCATATCTTTTTGACTATCCTAGAATTGCCCAAGGACCTATAAGAAATAACCCTATTTAATTTTATTCATTCCAACATTTTAAAATTAATTTGACCACAGGACACTTTCATTTCCTACAGATAACTATTAAGGATCATTACACCTATACTGCACCAGTCTTTCTGAAATGAGTAGGTTTTTTTATTACTGGAAAATGCAAATGATACAATTTGTCAAGTACACTCAAAACAAGTTCATATGAAGGGATTTTGATATAGGTGTAATGCTACATTTCACCTCTTGCCTTTTTAATATTCCAAGATTCTCAACTTGACCCCCCAAAACCCATAACAAACTGTTATGGTTTAATTAGTGACTCTCCCCAGAAATATTTGCACATTATAATGGGGGATGATAAGAATTCCCTCCTTTAACCCAAAGGTAAGATCCAGTGGAGGAAGTAGAGGTCTGCACTGGAGTTAGCTAAGCTTCACTGGGGTATCTCATATCTCAGTACATTCAAGATGACCTGCTCACCATATCTTGGGACTTGAACACCCAGTTGATACAACTGCATCTGAGTTCCCTTTTTTAAAAAATGTGAGCAACAAAATGTCACCCTTCGCAAATGTACAGAAATACTTAACAAATGAGTGAACTGTTTGTAATGCAATTTGAGCTGTCCATACAAAAGCTGTGTAAGAGAAGGAGGCCTAAAAATGTAAGACACTCCCATCTGATAAAGTCATTGATAAAAGTATAGGTTTCCATTTCTAAAATAAAAATAGCATAAACCGAGAAATCTGCATCTTAGTAAATTCAAATCACGTTCTATGAAAATGACTATTTTATTAAATCAGGAAGAAACTAAAAGTCTTTGACTATGAGTTTGCTAAGTATGATACTATTATCATAATATCCCTATTTAAACATTAAATAAATGCATAATTTTGGTTTTTCAAAGTGAATATCAGAAAACCAAAGGCAATTTAAATTGAGAAAATCTCCTATTTTCTTGTTATTGCATTGTCATCAAAAGGTCAGCAGAATAAGCAAAATATGTTACAGAATTTCAACTCTAATATTACCACAGATTCCATTATTTATAGGATGTTTTCTCTGCATTATTCTGTGTGAAATACCATGTTAAAATGTGGATCTGAAAAATTTAAATCAAAAGTTTTAGAAACTGCAGGCATTTGCAGCTCTCCAAGTATTTACTTATTTTGCTGAATTAAAAACATGCTGTTGTTCTAAAATAACATTTACTCTAATACTTGTGTCCATAAATAATTCTTAAACAGAAACTGTGGCCCACTCTGTGTTAAAGACACTGTAGGAACACACACACATAAAGTGTATATAATACGGTTGCTGCCCTTACTGAACTTACAATTCAATTATGAATTAAAATAACAAGAATGATAATGACTGAACATATAATTACAGTGTAGATCCTTGATATGCATGAGAAAGGCACCCAGAGAGCTTCATGGATCCAAAATATCAGGCTCTCACTATAGCCCTCTTGTGTTACTGAGATAAGTAACAGACCAACGAAGTGAATTTCAGAAGTGAAGCAAGAGAAAACATGATGAAGAGTAACTTTATGAATGCCCAAGCCTTAAAATCAATTGTAAAGTTATGTGATACTGATAGTAATGCTAATACAATTCAAAAAGTAAGCATATGTATAATCATCTATTCACAGCAAATATTATTGCACACCTACTATGTACCTGGCAACTGTTCTCAGCATTGGACTACAGCAGTGAATAAAAAATACACACAATACTCTCATGACACTAACATTCTAGTGGAAGGAGACAAAAAGTAAATGGATAAATATTTACTTTATTAGGTTATGCTATGAGTGCAAGAGGCATAGGCAATGCTGGAAATGGGGTTGACTGTGATTTATTTGGAATAGTCAGGAAATATTTCTAATACTTTGACATTTGAGTAGAGAACTGAAAACGTAAAAGAGAAGAACTCACCCAGCAAAGAGAAAAGCACAAGCAGAGGCCCTGAGGTGACAATGATGTTAGCAGATTTGAGGAGCAGCAAGAAGGGCAGCGGGGCAGGGAAGAAGTGGGAAGGAGAGAAGTGGGAAATAAGATAGAGAGAGATGTGCATGTGGGAGAAGAGCAGCAAAAGCCAACTGTGCTGGCCTGAATCAAATATGAACTGGAGTATTATTAGAAATGTCATGACAGAGGATAGCATTGCACAGATCTTAAAAGAAATGAGATTTATCTCACCTGAAGGAAAATAAATAAATATGCTAGCAATCTGATTTTAGGCATTTCTAATACTTCTGAGAACAAAGCTTCTACTCAGACTTCTATTCAAATGAATCTTCTATTTCTGGCCATTTTCTCCCATCAGAGCATCTTCTTGGATACCACTGAATTCATCTGGCCAGTTCACTGGCTTTCTAGCTTTCTTCATTTTATTCTGAAAATAAAAAGAGAGAGAAAGTATAACCAAGCTAGTCACATATGGCTCCTTGTGAAAGGAAAACTTCTGAAAAACTATTTAAATGTCTGATTAATTTTTTTTTGAAAAATCCGTGGTGGCCTCAGTCTGCTACCAGTTTATAATAGCAGAAACTTGAAGAATGCAAAACGGTGAAAGTTCAGACGCCTGTCTGATAAAGGTGTTCAAGCATGGTTTGGGGAAAAAGGTGAGAACTAATCAAGCAAGATGATCTCATCCAAAATATACATTAATTTATGAGGTGTTAACAACATGGGAATTAACCTATGAAATTATTTTATTAAACAAAAAGAATCAAAATGTGCTACTCTCGTTATAACAGAAATATGAACTACATCATATCAAAATACAACTAAATAATGACTGAAGTTGGTTTTATAAGGACAACATGCCTACTAAGTTGTTCAGCCCTTTTCAAGTTCAAGATACTAAATCAGAAACTAAATTTTCAAACTGACTTATTTAGCCTTCATCCACATATATGTGCAGTTGATGGCTGTTTCTATTCTTCAATTTCCTCAGCTAGTCATTGAGGAAAATTCCCTTACAGTGTTTCCCAAGGGGAATCTTTTGGAATTGTTCATGTCTGCCGATTGCTAAATATTATGGTTTGCTCTACTGTGTGTCTATAGACCTCAAAACAATTATTTGCAAATTCCAAGGCGCGTGTGTGCGTGCGCGCAGGCGCGCGCACACACACACACACACACACACACACACACACACACACACACACACCCCAAATCAATGCATCCTCGTTTCATTTATTGGAAATCTCCTAAGGTCATTGGAGTGCATAGTCCAATATCCTGAATATCATTTCTTGAGGTCTGGAATTGATCACGAAGTTTTCTGTCGAACTTATATAAGTGGAAAAAAATCCAAATTGGCAAATTTAATTAGAGATGGAAGTTTAAAAATGCTGCTACCTTCATAAAGCCTTTCTCAGTCAGTTACATAAAAGTGATTTCTCCTTCCTTTGAAGTCTTTTAGCAGTTATGGCCTGTATTACTCATTTGTCAATTTATTTTATACTGCTTTTTGATAGCTCTTCTAGTTTTTGCACTTAAGTGTTATTTTAATAATTTATTGTTACATTTCTCCATGTTTAAGATTTATTTAACTGAATTTTTAAGCATTATAAGATTAAAGACTAAATATTTAATAGTCATTCAATCTCTTTCACACAATATAGGTACTCAGGTATCAGTGCCTATATTTGGAATATTGCAGACCCTCCTGAAAACATGATGATCAGATTTTTTGATTTGGGGTACATTGTTGGATAAAAGTTCACAATTAACTAATAAAAGACACTGATGCCAAAACAACTTGGTCTTCCAAAAAAAAAAATTCACTCAGGCCTGAATAAGTCAACTTATAAAGATAATCACAATTTTCATACAATTGAAGTTACAAAAGCTGTGGATTGAAGAGAATTCTGGGACGATAGCAGGAAGCATCAGGAAGAAGTATTCATACCTACACAACAATTGCACTGGCAGAATCTATCTAATGTAACTATTAAACTTTGGAGTCTATTGAAGGCTTAAAATTCCCGAGGTAAGGTTTCGATGGGAAATTGTTAATGTTGGTCAGTTTCAGCACTTACCACAGTAGTAGCTATCCATCCCCCAGTCTCCGCCCTATGGCAGATAACTGTGAATGTATCCCTGGAGCAGCTTACACAGAGTTTGTTGGAGCCAGCAGGCTCAAGAAAGACCCTGCTTTCCAAATATCAAGAATCTGTGCTCTGATGCTGCTCCTGTCACAGAGGGCAGATAACGAGGAGGGCAGATAAATCATGAAGAAACAGAAAATCTGAATAGATGTATAACTATTAAAGAGATTGAATTAATAATAATAAAAAAATTGTCCTGACAAAGAAAAGCCCTGGACCTAACAGCTTCACTGGTGAATTCTACCAAGCATTTAAAGTTAGTACCAATCCTTCTCAAAAGATTAAAAGAAGTTGAAGAGGAAGGTATACTCTATGACTGATTCTATGAGCTAGTACAGTTCATAATTGATTCCAAAGCCAGCCAATGACACTGCAAGAAAAAATCCCACAGACTAATATTCTTTATGAACATTGATGCAATATCCTTAATAAAAGCTAATAAACCATATTCAGCAGCATAATAAAAGGATTATACACCATGACTAAGTTGGACTTTTTTCCTAGAATGCAAGGGTAGTTCAACATGTAAAAATCAGTCCATGTACTATACTGTATTAACAGAATAAAGGAAAAAAACACATGATCATCTCCATTGATGCAGAAAAAGCATTTGAGAAAATTCATCATAAAAAAAGGCTCAACAGCCCTAACCTATTTGGCTCAGTGAACAGAGCGTCAGCTTATGAACTGAAGGGTCCCAGGCTCAATTCCAGTCAAGGGCATGTACCTTGGTTGCGGGCACATCCCCAGTGGTGGGTGTGCAGGAGGCAGCTGATCAATGATTCTCTCTCATTGATGTTTCTAACTCTCTATCCCTCTCCCTTCCTCTCTGTAAAAAAATCAATAAAATATATAAAAAAGACTCAACAGATTAGAAATAGAAGAAAACTACCTCAACATAATAGAAGTCATATATGAAAAACCTATAGTGAATGTCATACTCAATGGTGAAATAGTAAAAGCTTTCCTCTAAGATCAGGAGCAAGGCAATGATGTTCACTTTCACCACTTATATACAACATAGTATTGGAAGTTCTAGCCAGAACAATTAGACAAGAGATAGACATAAAAGCATCCAAATTGGACAGGAAAAAGTAAAATTATCTCTGTATGCAGATGATATAAGTTTATATGCAGAAAACCCTAAAGATCCCACACAAAAAAATAATAGCACTAATTCAGCAAAGCAGCAGAACAAAAAGTCAATGTGCAACAGTCACTTGCATTTCTATACACCAACAATAAAAAATACGGAAAAAATTATAAAAGCAATTTCATTTATAGTGGCATCAGAAAGAATAAAATACTTAGGAATAAACTTAAGGAGGTGGAAGACTTACACAATGAAAACTACAAAACATCTATATATATAAAAGCCTAAGTGACCATACAACCAAACAACCAGAACGACCGGTCGCTGTGACGTGCACTGACCACCAGGAGGCAGATGCTCAGCACAGGAGCTGCCCCCTGGTGGTCAGTGCACTTCCATAGCCAACCTCCCCCGGCCAGCCAACCTCCCACAGTCCCTCCCCCCAGCAGGAAGGCCCCAGGCTGGGATGGGGAACCAGGGGTGGGTGGCAGTGGATGTGGCCCCTTTCCCAGGGGGGCCGAGAGCCAGCTCCCGCCTCAGGGCTGGTGGCCAACCTCCTGCGGTCCCTCCCCATCCTTACCCCCAGCCGCAGGCCTTGGTGGCAGCGCGGTGGCGAGGGAAGGAGGAGAGGGGGAGGCGAGGAGCCATGCAGTGGCGGGGCACCAATGGTGGCATCGGCATCCAGCATCCGTTCCTTCCATGCCTGGCCTGGCGACCGTCGCCTCCTCTCCTGACACCACTGGGGCACGGCATCCAGCATCCGTTCCTTCCGTGCCTGGCCTGGCGACCGTCGCCTCCTCTCCTGACACCACTGGGGCACGGCATCCAGCATCCGTTCCTTCCGTGCCTGGCCTGGCGACCGTCGCCTCCTCTCCTGACACCACTGGGGCCTTCAGGCCCTGATCGGCCCGGCCCTGATCACCACCTAGGCCTACGAACCCCACCTGTGCACACATTTCATGCCCCGAGCCTCTAGTTTAGTCTTATAAAAAGAAAGAAAATTCTGACATGTGCTACAACATGGATGAACCTTGAGGACATTGTGCTACGTGAAATAAGCCAGTCACGAAAAGACAAACAGTACATAATTCCACTGTATGAGGTACCTAGAGTAGTCAAAATCATAGAGACATAAAGTAGATTTGTAGCTGCCAGGGTCTTGGGTGGGGTGGGGGGAATGGAGGGTTATTGTTTAATGGATATAGAGTTTCAGTTTTACAAGATAAAAAGAGTTATGAAGATGGGTGGTAATGATGGTTATATAACATTATGAATGCATTTTATGCCACTGAACTGTACAGTTGTTTGGTTAAAAAATGGTTAAGATGGTTTTTTTATAAACTGGATTGAAAGCAGAATTATGTAGAGGGCAAAGCATGTACTTTGATCTCAGAGAAACTTGGGTTCAATTCTCTGGTCCTCAGCTTATTGCTTCTGTGACTTTGTGTAAGTTACAAAAGATCTCTGCGGTTCCATTTCCTCATCCAAATAAAGGAAATGATAATAGCTTCTTTGAAAATTATTGTGATTATTGAAAGAATATATTAAAACACCTGGATAAGACAGAAGCTCAAGAAGCTATTCATATATATTAAGGCCCTCACTGGACACTAGCTGGTAATGTCTGTCATTAGCCAGATGGACTTAGGACAGAAAAAATCTTGTAACTGAGAGTATTTTCTGTTTAATTTTTATTTTTAAGGAAACTTGGAGCTTTTAGCCCAACTTTAATAAGTACAAGCTCCACTGCAAGCATTCTGTCTAAATTTATTTCACTCGTCCACCTTTGTTTTACTCTTACTAAGTATAATCTTTTTACTTATGGTTTGTTATTTTATATTGTATATGTTTTGCAGCTGCAAAATTTTTAAGAAGTTATCTAAATATGTGAAAAGGGTAAATCAGCTAAATGTTGAACATTGACAAATTTCCTGAAGGATTATCCAGTTCAGTTATTATTTCTTTAAGTCAATAAGCAAAAGAAGAAACAAAGTTAAAGGCAAAAACGTCAATTGACCATGTTTTTCAATTTTCATTTGATTGTCATTAAAGAGAAAACCTGTAGTTCTGGCAGTAGCTTATGAAAGAAAATATTTTCATGCGTTAAATTAAACAGGATCTTGCTGTGGTGTAGGGAGTAATAGCTGCAAAGAATTAAGAAATGGTTATAATTGTTTTCACTAGTCCTCTCTGTGCCACTTATCCTCCATGAATGTCACGATTTTCTCATTTCACTGAGTTTAACAGGAAACCAAAAAAAAAAAAAAAAAAAATTCCTGAAAAAGCTGAGATTTTCATCTTAGCCCTATCACTTTATGATTTTTCTCAGTTTGGACCACACAATTTTGTACACGTAGGAATACCCACTCCCCAAGCCATAAAGGTTGAAATTTTGACCTACGCCTCTTGCTTTGCAGAAGATATCACACTGCACTGGATCTACAAATGTTTTTAAAGCCCCCACCACCCCCAACTCATTAACTTTTAAAATTGTAACTGAGTCATTTCTTCAAGACCTTTTCAGCAAAATGCTGATCCTAACAAATTTGCTTAAAAAAAATCTGGATATGATTTCTGCAACATTTTGAAGGCAGAATGCCAAATGCTTAGAACTATTAAAGACAGGGTAAACGACCAAGCAGACATGCAGCAAATGTTATCAGCTATAAAAGTTGTCAACTGGAAGTTCCACAGTTAACTCTTGCATTTCTTCAGCTATGAACTTATCTGGATCAGCTTTTATAACAAATCTGATTATCCTTTTATTTAGGAATCACGATGCTATTTGAATGGAGAAAAGATTGGCACTAACCTTGACGTGGTAAAAGAAATCCTGTGACATTTCAGTTAAGGCATCACTGCCTCTATGTATGCTCATCAGGGCTGCTATTTCCCCACTTAAGTAGTGGGTACATTTTGTGAACATTTATCGAGCCATATAATCATGCTTTCTATGCTTTTCATATGTAAATTCTAAAAACAAAAAAGCATTTTAAAATTGTTTTTAATAGGTGAAATTGATCTGAGGCAATAACTTTATTTCTCCAACACACTTAGCTTTACAAAGTCATAACATCATCTAGGTTTTTTCCATCCACATAATTGAAGAGATGTTAAAAATAGGCTAGAGATATAAATGTTTCATGTACACATCAAACCTGAGAGATGATACTGAATCCTGTATGTATTGGAATTGATATCAAATTCATTGCAGGCAATAATGATCTTGTCCCTGTTCACTTAGGCATCTTGTTCCTCTTTCTCTCTCTTTGTTTAAACTATTTGCTACTCAGTGCATACTCTTCCAGAGGATGGAAACGAGAAGAAAAAATGGGATCAAAGTAATCTAATGTTTTGCTACCATTATGGATGCACTAAAACATCCTATATAATAAAAGACCAGAGGCATCACGACCAAAATGACCAGAGACCAGACCACCACGGCCCCTTCTTGGGCTGGCCCCACCCCCAATCAAGTGGTTAGTGGAAATCAGGCAGGCAGGCAGAGTGGTTAGGGGTGATCAGGTAGGCAGACCAGCAGTTATGGGTGATCAGGTAGGCAGGCAAGTGGTTAGGGGTGATAAGGTAGTAAAGTCAGCAGTTAGGGGCAATCAGGTAGGCAGACAGCCCCTCGCAGGGCTGGCCCCACCCCACAGCAAAGAAAGAGGGAGGCCCAGGCCAGCCAAGCCATCGCACCCCATCCTATCACAGGGAGCCCACCAGTGGCAGGGTAGGGGGTGGGGCCAGCTGCCCTCAGCTGGGGGAAGGAAAGCCCCAATAGGCCCTGATCTCAGGCCAGGCCTAGGGACCCTACCTAAGGAGTCCCAGATTGTGAGAGGGTGCAGGCCGGGCTGAGGGGACCCCCCCCCCCCGAGTGCACGAATTTTCGTGCACCAGACCTCTAGTCTCATTATAATGGAGGTAAAATGATATTTTCCAAAGGGAAATTAGGTGATTATCGATGGGATTTTATTGGTTCTAGTGATCACTCATTTGGATGACACTTGAGAAATATTCATAAGTAAAATAATGATATCTGTATAGATTTATTAATTATCCTTTCATATTTGGACTTCTGTCAGTGACTCTAGATTTTCTCTTTTTCCTAACCAGAAGGCTGTACCAAAGTACTCTCCCTGCCCACCCTCCCCCACCTTACTTGTCCTTCTCTTTTTGCTCTAGAAGGGTTATAGCAGAGCTACCCAGTTCTTACCATGATATTCACTGACTCATTTTTAGTCTTATTTCCCAAATTCCACCTCCTGGGACACTTGTTATATGGTCCTACATGTGTCTCTTAATCATTATGGTTTAAGAAGTCTACTAGGTATCAATTTAAATGACAGGATATAAATATATATATTTTTCTCATCAAGGAATTCAGTCTGTGTGAAATGTACTAGTAGTCTGTTTACAGGAAGTATAGATAAAAATACAACCTGTTGAAATATATGTGTGGGTGCATGTGTGTCTGAGAAAGAAAGGCAGAGACAGAAATATAGAGACAGGAGACAGAGAGAAAGCAAGCACCAAAAACCTGCTTCTTGGACACTGAGCATTCCACATATTTATAACAACCTTCCAAATTTCCATTCAGATGCTATTGACTTTACATACCATTTTCACCGATATCCAATGAAAACAAATTACATACATGTACAGCCTTTTATAGCTATACTAGAGGCCCGGTGCACGAAATTCGTGCATGGGGCAGGGGGGTGTCCCTCAGCCCAGCCTGCACCCTCTCCAATCTGGGACCCCTCGAGGGATGTCCGACTGCCCGTTTAGGCCCGATCCCAGTGGGATCGGGCCTAAACGGGCAGTCGGACATCCCTATCACAATCCAGGACTGCTGGCTCCCAAATGCTTGCCTGCCTGCCTTCCTGATTGCCCCTAAACCACTTCTGCCTGCCAACCTGATCACCCCCTAACCACTCCCCTGCCAGCCTGATTGATGCCTAACTGCTCTCCTGCCAGCCTGTTTGCCCCTAACTGCCCTCCCCTGCAGGCCTGGTCACCCCTAACTGCCCTCCCCTGCAGGTCTGGTCCCCCCCAACTGCTCTCCCCTGCAGGCTTGGGTACCCCACAACTGCCCTCCCCTGCAGGCCTGGTCCCCCCCAACTGCTCTCCCATGCAGGCTTGGGTACCCCACAACTGCCCTCCCCTGCAGGCCTGGTCACCCCTAACTGCCCTCCCCAGCAGGCTTGATTGCCCCCAACTGCCCTCCCTTGCAGGCCTGGTCCCTCCCAACTGCCCTTCCCTGCTGGCCTGATCGCCCACAACTGCCCTCCCTTGCAGGCCTGGTCCCTCCCAACTGCCCTCCCTTGCTGGCCATCTTGTGGTGGCCATTTTGTGTCCACATGGGGGCAGGATCTTTGATCACATGGGGGCAGCCATCTTGTGTGTTGGAGTGATGGTCAATCCGCATATTACTCTTTTATTAGATAGGATAGAGGCCTGGTGCACGGGTGGGGGCCAGCTGGTTTGCCCTGAAGGGTGTCCCGGATCAGGGTGGGGGTTCCCTTGTGGCGTGGGGCGGCCTGGGCGAGGGGCCTGTGGTGGTTTGCAGGCTGGCCACGCCCCCTGGCGACCCAAGCAGAGGCCCTGGTATCTGGGGTTTATTTATCTTCTACAATTGAAACTTTGTAGCCTGGAGTGAAGCCAAGCCTTCTGCTTTTTTTTTTTTTTTTTTTTTTATTTATGTATCTTCTATAATTGAAACTTTGTAGCCTTGAGTGGAGGCCTAGGCCGGCAAGGGCAGGCGGGAAGCTTGGCTTCCTCCATTGCCGGGGAAACCCAAGCCTCCCTCCTGCTCTCTGTGGCCGTAGCCATCTTGGTTGGGTTTATTTGCATATTCGCTCCTGATTGGCTTATGGGCATGGCTTGTGGGTGTAGCGGAGTGATGGTTAATTTGCATATTACTCTTTTATTAGATAGGAAAGCAATTTTACATCTATTGCCTCATTTGATCATTACAACCACCATTCCATAACGTAGGACTCTCATTAACCTATCAATCCCATGGAAAGAAGCTTTTTGGTAACTGCTTACAAAAAAAGTTAACCTGTTTAGTCCAAAGTAAAAAAAAAAAAAAAAAAAAAAAATGGAAATGTCAAAACTTTTGAAACTGTCCTGAAAACTAACTAAAAATGAATAAAGTTGCTGAAGAGCCTGTATAAATAATTTCATTTTATATTTTACCTGGAATTTTAAACCTAGCAAGTAAAATAGATTAAAAAATTCAAATCAAATTGTTAGTTGGGGTTCAGAATATCTTAGGCATGTTTTTCTCTTCTTTAAGATGTACAGTTAAGAACCCATGTTAATGGAGAGATAATAAAGTTGACTGAATTATTTAGACTTACTACACACACACCATATTCACAGATTATTCTTCAAAGCAGTAGCAACAAATTCAACTCAATTTTAAACAGGTAGTTTTTTAAAAAATGGTGAAAGTTCTATTTTAAAACATGACCCAACTTCTTTTTCCTATCTCCTAAATATTAATTATTACAGAAGTGACATATACTGCATGAAATTTAAATTGTGATGAACTCCTTATGAGATTTGCAGATTTTGAGTATTAATGAACTCAATTAAAGGTCATAACTTTGTCAACACAAAGTGCCTTTCACATATGTGATTAATAACAAAAGAGGATATTTGGAGCTCAATTTTTTTTTACTAACTTCCCAGTGTTAGATTGTGATATCCATATCACAAACATGATAAATATTCTTAATCAGTGGTATAAGAGTTCTCATTAGGTACTCATTAAACTCCTTCCTGAACCTTAGGATAACCTTGAGAAGCGCAGTAGACACTAATGAATATGTGCTTTCATTTTATAACTCTTATTAATGATAGTGGAATTTATATACATATAGTAAGCAAAGGTAGTATACATAAACTATAAAATATAATAGTGATTGGAATTTCATACCTTAATACTAAAATAAAAGATATATTTATTAATTTGTTAAAATAAAACTATCTGCGTAAATGCCACATATGAAATAAAAATTAGTTGCAAGAAAAAATCTTCAGACATCTAAAAATACATAAATGTTTGGCAATAGTTAAGATAAAAATAAATAAATACCTGGATTTTTTTACAAGAGTAATTTTTTTAAAGAATCATTTCAGATTCTGTAAGATGTTACAATCAAGTTCCTTAATGTAGTTAGCAATACAGTTGATGAAGTGATAAATCACTAATCTCCCCTCTGCCCTTTCTGTTTTTATTTATTGTTGTTTTTCTTATTTAAAATATCCCCAGGCTCAAAAATTCCTGGCTAAGGGGGAAGACATTATGTAGGTCAAACTAAACTGTAAGTTGGAAGAATTAAAAGCCTGCCTATTTGCTTCCTCTTGATTTTGAACAAGTTAAATTATTTTTTTTAAATATATTTTATTGATTTTTTACAGAGAGGAAGGGAGAGGGATAGAGAGTTAGAAACATCGATGAGAGAGAAACATCGATCAGCTGCCTCTTGCACGCCCCCTACTGGGGATGTGCCCGCAACCAAGGTACATGCCCTTGACCGGAATCAAACCTGGGACCCTTGAGTCTGCAGGCCGACGCTCTATCCACTAGCCAAACCAGTTTTGGCAAGTTAAATTATTTTAATAAAATGACTATCCAGACTTTTGTTCAAGTTAATCTGCAATTGAGATTTCCTAAATCTTCAGATGGACCTATTCAAAAATACCATTGTCTTTCAGAAATGGTTTCCCTTGCTACCTAAATTGTCCCAACGTACTTAAATTCCATCTCTTCTTAAATCCTTTTTGGAAATGAAGAGAGCAAGGTTGCCATCTTGGAACAGTAGAATCTTAGATCTAGAAGGGACTGAAAAAACTATGTACCTACCAAGTAGTAATTATTCTTCTTGCCCATCACTAGCATTGAGAAACTCAGTAATATAAAAGGCAGCCCATTTTCAATTGTTAAAATATTCTTTCTTATAATTAGCTGAAATCTACTCTGTGGGTAATTTTTGCCAGAAAAGCCTAGCTCTGAAAGCTTAATGGAATAATTTTAATTCCCCTTCCACATCACAGCCCTTAAATACATGAAGGCTCATTTCTGTGATGATGTCTCTTTTCCCCACAGAACATTCACAGCACCTTCACCCATTGCTTATATAAGATCAGGTTCATTACCCACTGACCTCTCTTCATAGATGTCAGAGAGAGGCTCTGCTGCTTCAATAGGAACCTAGAATTAATCACAATTCACCTGGTGCTGAATGCAGGGAGCTTATTATCTTCGGTGAACTGGATACCATTCTTCTATTAATGCATCCTAGAATTGCATTAGATCTTTTGTCAGCCTTATCACCTTGGATAACCCTCCATATCCATGGATACATTACCAGGAGGGAATTGAGAGCAACTTTTAACAGACTATCTAATCTGACCCCCTGATCCCTTGATCAAACAGTAGTGCTTTTATAGCAAGCTATCTGGAAACCTATATAACTGGGTCATTATAAACACTGTAGTGTTCGAGCTTCTAAAAGAGGTGGGGAGGAGATTGTTCAAACATCCATTCATTCATTTCTGTCTTCACAAAATCAGTATTTATTATTGAGCCACAACCATGGGTCTGGTTGGGACAGAGAGATGAAGAACAGACCCATGAATCTCATTTCCTAGGTTTCTCAGATAAGCAAGTGAACAGTACCATTCTGTGCAGAGTAGTGTGATGACAATTTCAAGAGTGATTTGAAAGCACAGAAGAAGGGCACCCAACTTGGCCTAGGTCAGATGAGTGTCATGGGGACATCACTGAGAACGCCATATTGAGTGGAATCTTAAAGTAAAATGGCTCCCTCTCAGTGCCTTGGTACTGAAAAGTCGGTGAATAACAATGTAAAAAAAAAAAAAAAAAAAAAACACCACAAATTATAAAGGTGGATGAGTTAATTAATTAAAGAGTTAGTTGATGATTAATTAATTATTTAGAAATAGAAAGTATTTCAAGCATGTGGCAGTCATGGAGATGAGGGTTTGGCCTGTTCATAGTGGTAAGTAGATTGGTGAAGCAGAAGCTTGTACTTATGGAGGAAGAACAAGAAAAGGGAGTAGAGAAGTAGGTAGTGGCAAAGGAATGAGGAGTGACTAGATATAGAAGAACCAGCTTGTGTTGCTCTTGCAAAAGTCCAGGCAACAAAGAGAAAGAGGAAAGAAAAGAGGGGACAGATTTAAGAGACACTGAGGACCAAATAGATGTCAGAGGTAAGGAACAGAGACCATAGTCCCTTTTTCTCTTGCTTGGGCATTTATGAAGAAGATTGCATTTACTGACCTGCAGACCACAGGTAGGACAGGTTTTGAAAGTGGGGAAGATGACAATCCAGTTTGATTTTTATTTGGGCTAAGTTGATGATGGGATGCTCACAAGAGATTTCTGTGAGGTGCTGGCCACCAGACCCAGTCTCCAGTTGGGGAGACAGGTCTAAACATATATCTGGGTTATCAGAGGGCATACGTGATAGCCGAAGCCCTTAGTGTAGATGATATTGTCCAGGAAAAGTGCATAGTGTGGAAAGCAAAATGACAAGTCCTCAGGAACATAGGTGTCTAAAAGGCTGCCTAAGAAAGAGGAGTTTAGAGCTTTCCTCTATAAGCTGGAGGGACTCCATACATTTGTTGAGTAACAAGGGCCAGCTGAGCAAACCTTGAAAACAAAGGAAGAACAGAACTATTAATGGATCCAGGCTTCTTGCATTTAGCTATAGTTCTGAAAAGTTCCACCATCTCACAGACTTTAATTACAAAATGAGAACTTTATTCCCAAAGAATCCACTTTTCTAAGAAATCAGCACGAAGGGTATTAATTATTAATCATGTTTCCTTTGGCATCTTTCTCATATTCAGGGTTTCCATTTAGCTACCTTCTGATGCTAAAGATTTCTGCCTAGGACCCTCTGGAAAAGCTAAGGTAGCAAGGACGTTGAGTCCAAATACAGAACAGACCCATGGAATTTGAATTTTATTCTCAGTGAAGTAGGAAGCTCTGCACTGTTAGTATTCAGCAGCTCTGGACTGCAATGTCCAGACTTTACCAGTAGGTGCTGATGTCTAACAAGACACCTTTGCTTAAGACCTCACTTATGCAAAATCCCACTGACATAACTCATTCTGGATAGCTTGATGACCCACCACTTTAAACAACCAACCTGCTTCCCACACCCGTTTACATTTTTAAGTGAACTTTCCCTAAAACATGTTTGCAAATATTTTTTGATTTGTTTCTAATTATATTATAGTGAAAAAACAGAAAACCCTCATATTTCCACCACCAAATTTACCAGCCTTGTCATATCTATGTCTATTCTCTGTCTTCCCTCTTTATACCCTGGGTTAAGTGCCTCAGATTGTACCAAAATCTAGTCCTCCTTTGGTGCTCTGAATCCCATCCTCACTTACCTTCACAAAGACTTCACCTGACTATTATCAGAAAGGATCTCATCTCCCCTCTCTCCTCCATACTTACATTCTCCCTCACTACTAGAACTTTCCCTTTAAAATAAAAGTATACCATAAATTTCCCACCTTACAATTAGCATGCAAATACCTTGACCTGCCAAGGTCTACACTCCTCTTTACAGCATGACCTCAAATAGGTGCTATTCCTGGTACCTCTACTTTTCACCTCTCATTCACCACAACTGATGTTGCAATTCAATTTCCAATTTTGCAATAGAATTACAATCAGATTTCTTATATTACAACTAGTGGCCCAGTGCACGGATTCATGCACATTGAAAGGAAATTAATTAATTAAATTGCCAGTGCACATCATATGTATCAGCCAGTTGGTCGTGTCTGATTAGCGCCAGCAAGAGCTTTATATGTATCGTGTATGAGTGAGTCAACGTTTATTTTTAAATTTCCAGTGCACGTCATATGTACTGGTTGGTCAGTCAGTCAGATAGTTGGACGGATGCATGGACGGTCACTTAGCCTTTTATAAATATGGATAGAGTTCTATCGGATTTCTGTCCTCACTATAAACCAACCAAATCAAGGATACAGGTGTACCCCATATTGGAATATCCAGTGATCCCTCTTCAGCTATCATGATTCTGCAAACATGATTGAGTTGGCCAGCCCCCCCTTCTTGGAGTACTTTCTTCTGTTGATTTATATGACAACACTCTGTAGTTTCCCACTCATCTCACCAACTGCCCCTTCTCATCTTCCCTTTATTCATTTCTCCCCCTCCTCCCAGGATCTCCACTTTGATGAGTATTATGAATCTCACATTCAACATACAAAGCATATTTGTGACTTATACCTTAAATCTTCTCTCAGTATTCCCCATTTCAGTAAATGGCACTACCAACCATTCACACTGTTGCTCAAGCCAAAAGCCTGTGAATCACCCTTGCTGCCTCCCACCCTTCCCTTCACTCCCCACATGCAACCCACCAGCAAGTCCTGTCAGCCTCTGAAATATACCTAAAAGTCCCCCTCTTCTCTCTACCTCTACTGAATCCTACCTGGCCCCAAGACCACCCCAACCTGGTTGGACTTTCCTAACCACCTGACAAGCCCTCTGCTTGTACTTTCACTTCCCTATAATCCAGAGAGACCATTTTTAACATTTTTCAATTTATATCCATTTCCTGAGTAAAACTCTCCAATGGCTTCTCACTTCACACAGAATAAAATCCAAACTCCCTCCTATTCTACTTCAGCTTTTCCAGAATTTGCTCTACTCACCCTGCATCACTTCAGCCACATGAGTCCTTCTGCTCCTTGGAAGAAGCTCATTCCAACCTTTGCATTTATAGTTCATCTGGAACACTTCTCCCTCTAGGATCCTATTCTGCTGAAAGGTGTCCACTATCAACAGCCTTCCCTAATCTAGTCTCCTCTCCCCCAGCTATAAGTTGGATCTCTATCACACTAACCTGTTTCCTTCATCTCACTTTTCACTATCTGAAAGTAGCTTTCTTTTTATTTCCTTTTTACATTATTATATGTCTCTCTCCACTGGAATATAAATTCAGTGAAGCCAGGTCTCCTGTCTGTTTGACTCACTCTGGATCTCCCCAGTGCCTGGCATATATGAAATGCTTAATAAATAATAAATCAATGATAAACAGGGGATAAATGCTGTCTGGCTTTGATTCTGAGAGTCCTGATAAATCAAAATCACAATTATGGAGATAGTAGTTTTCTCCCTTAAGTGTTGAAAACCTTGCAACCTGGCTGGAGTCACTTGAAAACCTCTGACTTAGAAGTGTAAGGGTGAATATGAAGCCCAAACGGATTTAGTTTAACATGAAATCCATACAAGGCTGTGTAAAAAAATTCACATGTGACTTCCCCCAATGACATTAAATATTTTTTTAGCATTTTAAGCATTCCTGATTATTGTGGTATTTTAAAAATATATTTTTATTGATTTCAGAGAGGAAGGGAGAGGGAGAGAGAGATAGAAGCATCAATGATGAGAGAGAATCACTGATCGGCTACCTCCTGCATACCCTCCACTGGGGATGGAGCCCACAAGCTGGGCATGTGCCCCAAATGGGAAATAAACCATGACCTCCTGGTTCATGGGTCAACCACTGAGCCATACCAGTAAGGCTTGCTTATTGTTTTATACTGAAGGGTGCAAACGGATGTTAAAAATAATCTAATTTCATTTTTAAACTAGGAAAACAGACTTTGTGGAAACCACCCAAAAAAAAAACATTCCAGAGTGAGGCGGGGACCCTGAAAACTTTTAAATTTGCAATTGCCCACAAGAGAGGAATGAGCACCTAGCTGGCTGTTAATTACTGTCTCCTGTTATGACCCCATTATATCTCCAGGCCCACAAACTGAGACAATAAAAGGCATGTGAGATGTAGCCTCTAGCGGAAGTTGTCTTCACAGAGAGGTCATCATCATTAGTCTGGCATCCTGACCACTACAGTTCCCAAGCTCAAGAGCTGCCCAGGTTTGTCTGTGAGTCTCTTCCTGCCTGTATTCCCCATGGTGATTAGAACTCAGGATTCAAAGGTCCTACACTGGTCTTAGGGGAGCCCGTTGCAGAGAGCCAGGTGGGAAGCTGACGAGGCTTGTGGGGATGCTTTGAGTTTTATAGAGGAAAAGAACTGTGAGAATCACTAAGGCCCCCAGCAAGAAAAAAAAGGGAGCATGGAGATCCGATTTGGGTCTAACAAGCAGTAGAAACTGGATTTGCAGTAAAATAAAAAGACTCTGATTTCTCCAAACTGCTCCATTTGGTGTTATTGGCTGAGTGGAGCCAGAGTATAGCATGCCCTTCAACATGCTGTTGCCTGCTCCTTGGCCTTGAACTTCAGGGAGTTACTTGACTTTCTCATCTGTAAATAGATGTTCATGGTCACTATTCATTCAAAGGGCTGCTGGAAGAATTAAATAATATTAATAAGCCATAATAAGAACTTAAAGAAGATAGTTGATATTATAATCACAAAAAAAAAAGAGCCAAATCCATAGCTTTTGTGTCTCCTTGCAATATTTCTTCTGCCTCCACCTTTGCGGTTGGGCCATTATCTCTCAGTGAATCTTCTTTGGGCAGCTATTTTGTCCCATCAGACTTAATACTGTTTATATTCATAAGGTCTGTGCTTCTTAAAATTGAATATAAATGTATGGTTTATAATTTACTCCCTCTCACTCTATACCCTCACAGCCTAGCTTTGGGTCTAAGCTGACTTCTAGTTGACTCCTGATTCGATAAATATTTGTTGAATGTTGTTGAGTGAATGGCTGGAAATCTGGTCATCATAGCTACCACCCTAGTGATAAATACAGACATGAGTGAAAGTTGGGGCTCCTTTATGAGCTGTAGTGTATGAACTTTTAAAAATTCTCCAGAGACTTATTTTCTTGCTTCTGAATGGTTCAGCAGAAAGACTTTGGAGAAAAAGTGACTGAGGGAGGCCATTTACCAACCTCTGTGCCTGTGGCCTTAATTACTTCATCTATAAAATGAAAATGATAATGAACCCACAGGAATGTTATGAAGACTTAGTATTATATTGAAACAATTTTCAAATTTATGTTTACCTAAGAGTAACCATTTTTAAAGCCAATATGACAGGAAATCCCAAGATACAATGGATCCAGTGGAACTTCAGGGAGAAGGAGACCATCTGCTCGGTGCTTGGAGTGTCCCCAGGACACCTCATCAAAAGCTAGAGCTCTGTGGACCACAGTGTCAAATCCACTGACACAGACTCACGGAGAGTATGATAGACTTGCAGCAGACAGCATTTCTGTCTTTCTTTACTTTTCCTTGTTCCATCGAGCTGAGGTTGTTTGATAAATAAGTTACAGATCCATTGGCAGGCGAGTAGAGGGGTGCTTGATTTTCCTCCAGTATGAGATTTCAGTTTTCATTTAGAGACATACAAAATAAACTAGCATATGTGCTGGCAGTTCTCTAGGTTTTAAATTGTTGAAATTGCATTAAAGCAGAGATTCAAATCACTGAGTACAAACTTCAGACATGAAAGAAAGAGCACTTCTCCAGTCCTGTTTTAAGTCTTCTAACATTTCAAAGATAAAGTTGAGCCCCATCCAGGGATAAAGCAAGAAGCATCTTATATAATAAAATGGTAATATGCAAATTGACCAAAGAGCAGAATGACTGGTCACTATGAGGCACACTGACCACCAAGGGGCAGACGCTCAATGCAAGAGCCAGGCTCGCAACTGGTGAGTGCAACGGTGCAGGCAGCAGTGCTAAGGATGTCCGTGAGCAGGCCTAAGCCGTCAGTCAGATATCCC
The DNA here is from genome assembly GCF_963455305.1 of Plecotus auritus. Taxonomy (NCBI): domain Eukaryota; kingdom Metazoa; phylum Chordata; class Mammalia; order Chiroptera; family Vespertilionidae; genus Plecotus; species Plecotus auritus. Next base: position 39,409,945 of record NC_137772.1, read on the forward strand.
CCAAGGGCTCCCGGACCCCCCTCTCTGCTCCCACCCTCCAGTGCACAAATCTCGTGCACTGGGCCTCTAGCTGTTTGATAACATCATGGTCATGCAATTGGACTATCCACAGTAAAAGCAAGTAGTAAAAAATATTTTCACAGCACAATTTAAAGATGAAACAGCTACAAGTTAAGGACGAAACACACAGGTGATAGTCAATTTCTTGTTGTTTTTCATTTCCCCTCAATTGTCAGAGAGAGGGAAAGGGATTGGTTCATGGTGGTTTCCAGCAGTGAACCCTCCTCATGATTGGCATGTTTTCTTCTCTTCCTCCCCAGACACAGTCCCCTCAGCACTGCCAGGCTCATGGCTCCGGCAGGTCTGCCTGTCACCATCAGCCGGGAATCTCAGCCAGACCCTTGGCATCTCCTCTTCTCCTTGTGGGGCCCCATCCACTGACATCCCAGCCTTCACATAAAACTGTTCAGTTGCACATGCACCCAGGGCACCATCTATTAATTTTTGCATTTCTTCATCTTTCAGTTCAGCTGATGGCCCTTCATTTACACCTAATGGTGCTTTTCACTCTGCCAGCATGCATCGCTTTATCTATTTTTTATACAAAAGGTCAGCCCATGGAGACAGCTTGGTAGGTGATCTGCACAGCCCAACAAGAGTATCAGGATGCCTTTTTTCCCTCCTCAACTCATCAGAACTGCTCCTAGCAGCCCCATACAGAATTGTCCCTCTTCCCATAGGCAGCTCAGCATTGGAGGACATTTCCTAAGAAAGGAACAAAAACATCTAGTCTGCACAAGAGCTCAAAAAATAACCTGGACCTTGGTTATCATCTTTTATCCAAGCCTGCCCTGTCCCTGTGAGAAGATATCCAAGACTTACAAGCAACAAATTTACATTATCTTTTGAGTTTCCAAGTCTGGGGGAAAAAAAGTGTCAGCAACACAGGCTTAGCTAAAGCCTAACAATGCTAATCATCCACAGTTTAATTTTGAGGGGAAAATAACAAGTGGTCGTAAATTATTTCCTAAGGTTGCTTTGGACAAAGTACAATAGCATATCATTACTTTAGTCCCTACCAGCCAAGTACAAACCAGAACAAACCAACCTTTCTCTCAGTAAGGCAGGTCTTAAAGGAACTTGATTGCTGCTTACTGCTCCCCTGTCTGCTTTGATCAGGAAAGCTAAGGAGCTGGCAGGACCAGCCTCATTCCCAGCAGGCTCCTTAGCCTGTCTGCTGCAGAGAGAAATGCCCCCACGGGGTTAACTTGCTGTATAAGAGACAGAGTGAAAATTGTCCAGACAACCAAGAAGGACTCATGGCCTCAATCAGCCTCACAATGTGAGAAGGCCTATTTCACACCAAAGCAGTGCCTTGTGGGCCCTCTTCCAATGCGTTCCCTGTGCCCTAGAAACAATGAACTAACATTGCCTGAGCTTCTTGTTATTCTTACCAAGAACAAAAAACAGTGTAGGTGTAGTCAGGAAAAAAAGGGAAAGAAACTGAAGGGAGGAATCAGGAAGACATGCTCTGGGTGACAAAGGCAACAGTAGCAAAATGCACCAAGGAATCTGAAGAAAGTGGCTGCTAAGGAGATGGCACTCCCTGAGGTTCAAGGCCAAAGATTATCTTCCGTATACAGTGCTACTGGCCGGGTGCACATAACCATAGGAGTAGCCTCAGGCAGCCTGGGGACTTTATTTCCCCTCTCTGTTAGAGAGTAGGACAGGTGATCCAAGGAGAACAACCAGGGTCTCTCCCAGAGGGTAGGAATTTGGAAACAAGAAAGAAAATGTACATTGTATTTGGAGGCCAGGATCTATGGCATGTGGGTTAGCTAATAGCCACTTTGCTCAGGACTTCAAGTGAAGGACCTTTTGGGTCAGAGTGGGAGCATTTTCCACTCACCAACTGTAAAAGCAAAGAGAGCCACTTTGTAGATAAGTTAGCTTAAGGCAAATAGATACACAGGGTCTCAGGTTTCAAATCATTGTCTTCATGGACAAATTTGCCAGGGAATATCCTCTCCCCCAGAAGGTCTAATATTCCTCCTATTTCACAATCAAGCAGAAATTTGTAGAAAGTCCTCTTTCATTCATTCAACAATATTTGTTGAATCAAGCACTATTCCAGGCACTAAACAAAACTAAACAACAAAATCTGACTTTTGTAGAACTTACATTCTAATGAGAACTGATTAAGAATAAATCAGAGCCCTAGTTGGGTGGCTGTATTGGTTGGAGCATCATCCCATACAACAGAAGGTGGCCAGGTTCAATTCCTGGTCAGGGAACATACTTAGGTCATGGGTTTGATCCTCAGTCAAGGCACAAATGGAAGGCAACTGATCAATGTTTCTCTCTCTCCCTTCCTCTCTCTCTAAAACCAATAAAAACATATCCTTGGGTGAGGATTAAAAATTAAATTAAAAAATAAATCAGAGAATATAAAAAGTAAATAATATAGTTGGTACCAGTTATGGTAAATATAGTGTAGGATCAGAATCAGATGTGTTAGGGAAAGCCTTGCAATTTTAAACATTGAAATTTTAAGTTTCAAAGTAGACTTTTCTCAAAGGAGAATAGATTTTAAGGAAGTGAGGAGGGAGCTGTGGATATGTAAGGGCAAGCATTCCAGGCAGATGAAACATCCAGTGTGGAAGCCCTGAGGTGGAGAGAGCAAGGAGACCAGTGTAGCCAGGCAGATTGAGGGTGGGAAGAGTAGTGAAGTCAAGGTCAGAGAGGAAGGGAGCACTGATTGTATAAGGCCTTGTCGGCCATTGTAAGGATATTATCTTTTGCTCTGAAAGAAATCAGGAACCATCAGAGGTGTTCTCTAGGTGAGCAATGTTATCTGACATATTTATTTTCTTTTCTTTTTTTCTATGTTTTTATTGATTTGAGAGAGAGAGAAATAGAAACATCCATGATGAGAGAGAATCATTGATTGGCTTCCTCCTGCATGCCCCCTACTAAGGATTGAGCCCACACCCAGGGCATGTGCCCTGACCGGAAATCAAGTCGTGACATCCTGGTTCATGGGTGGATGCTCAACCACCCAGCCACATTGGCAGACTTACATTTCAACAGGTCATTCTCACTGCTCTGTGGACCAAAGGTATTAAAAGAAGCAGAGAAATTCTTAGGAAGTAAACCAGGAGAGATGATAGTGGCTTGGATCAGGTAGTAGCATGGAAGGCAGTAAGAGTTGTTCAGCATTTAATATATATTTTGAAGGTAGAGACAAAATTATTTCTTGATATTAATTTAGGGTTATTGTTACATCATCCTCAATACTCTAATCACCCATTTATTCACTTTACCTTATTGAACCTGACTTTGTGTTCAGCCCTGTGTTATGCTTTTTAAGTAATAAAAGATGATTTAAAACAAGAATTCCAAACCCTATGGAATTTACAATCTAGTTGGGAGGGAAGGAAGACAACTATTTAAATAATTATAATAGTGGGGAGGTGGAGTGATTACTGTCATAAAGAAATGAAGATCAGCATTGCAAGAGTTCCTGCTTTGGAAGGTGCCAGACTTGCGTAAAGGCTGTAGGAGACTCTCAGGTTCACCACAGAGCAGCGAGAACCACCTCACAGTATGGTATAATCATCCAGCATTTAAACAAGGCTCATTTAAAGAAGCTTATAGGTTTCTGTTTTATTTTGCAGAACTCTATTTGAGGAGATTATGGTTTTGTCCTGGAGGCTGTTATGGGAAGTCCAGTGGCTTCTTCAGGAATGTAGGACTTTTTCTGCAAGTTTCTGGGGCTGCTGCTGACAGGTAGTCCTCAGGTGTCAGCCCGCTTTGGGAATTTCTTTGGCTCAAGAAAGTAGTTTTGCCAAAACCTGCCTCCTTCCCAGGGTGACCCAGGCCTCTTTTTCCAACTCAGGACAACTCTGAAGGGTCTTCTCAGTTTCAGAGCTACTCTTTGCCTGAGGCCTCACTGAGACTACATTGCAGTCTGATTTCTCTCCCTGCCCAACCCTACTTCTCTCCCTGCCCTCTGTAGGTGATAGTCCCAGGAACACATCCATATGAACTTCCTGCACCCTAAGCTCCTTCTTAGAGTCCACTTCTTCAGGAACACAACCTGCAGTACGTTTATGTAACTACATTCAGTGAGCCAGATAGATGGACTTCTATACTTGCCCATCGGCGTCTAGTTTAAAGTTAAAGTTTGCCTTTGAATGAGCTTCTATGATTTATTTGGCAATAGAAAAAAACTTTATAGCTCCTTTTTGTCTGAAACTGCCAAGAAACAATTGAATTCTTCAACCACATGACAGAGATTTAGTCATCAGAAGAATTGAGAACAACAAATGTGCTTAGGCAGGAGTCATAAACTTGAATGACAATGATTGTCCCCTTAATACACAAAATGAGTGAATGAGGTAAGAAAAAGAGTGCATGGCCCTAACCAGTTTGGCTCAGTGGATAGAGCATCAGCCTGCGGACTCAAGGGTCCCAGGTTCGATTCCGGTCAAGGGCATGTACCTTGGTTGTGGGCACATCCCCAGTAGGGAGTGTGCAGGAGATAGCTGATCGATATTTCTTTCTCATCGATGTTTCTAACTCTCTATCCCTCTCCCTTCCTCTCTGTAAAAAAAATCAATAAAATATATTTTTTTTAAAAAGAAAGAAAAGGGTGCATGCTGGGCACTGGGGTGAATTGGAGAATGAGTGATTCATTAAACAGGGCAGCTATCTTTAGGTGCAATCTGTTGTTGGCATTGCAGATAAAAACCCAGTGTTTTCAGCTCTTTTGATATTTCTTGAGAAGAAAATTCTGAATGTGTGTGAAATCTTCCACTTTTTAAACATTGGCAGCTAATTTTTAAAAAGTAATGCGCTCATCTGGCCAAACTAAACACATTTGTGCCATATTTGGCTTGCCTTCACCACTTTACAATCTCTGGCATAGAGCATTCGTCTTATGATCCTTCACATTGTCAGTAGTGGGCCTGTCTTCCCAGGTGATGTTGATGTGAGGGCTTCACCATGTGACCCACCCTGGGACTGCTTCCATTGTTAAGAATACAATAGATTAAGGTAAGCTTTAGCTGAAGTTAGAGTGGAAGTATAATAGGCTGACATGATTGCTGGCATTTCATAACTGATTATCTGGGGATGAGAAGGAGGACTGGAGTAGAACCCCAAACTCCTTAGTCAGTAATGCTCATTGATTGACATTGTCTATCACTAACTGTGTTACTGTGTGACTTGATTTAGTGACTCCCTTGTGTGCCCTTGAAGTAACAATATTGCTAAGAAATAACAATATATGCTTGAGAAATAAATATTCCAGGTATTTGTAATGCTCTAAGTTTATGCTAAAATGCCAAGTAAAGTAAATAAGAATGTAATTGTCTAAAATGTATTTCCATTCATAAAAGAGACTAGAGCTTCTTTGCTTTCTTTATTAAGGGAATATGTCATGAACTCCTTAATGAGATTGCCCAGGTTCAAATCCAGGCACTGTCACCCATCACCAATGAATGACCTTCGGGTAAGTTATTGAACTTGTGTATCAGTTTCTTCGTCTCTAATAGGCGGGTAATAGCATCTACCTTAAAGAGTTGTTGTGAATTTTAGGTAAGGATTTGATGATACAAAAGAAATGTTTTATGTGTTATTATTATTAATAAGTTTACAAGAAAGTGACTGATTAAGAATAATGTAAAAAAGTAACTAAAAATATGGCCATAAATATTAACTTAAAAGTCTTCTTTTGATAGGGAAGGAAATTGCTTCTTACAAGTTTGTTTTACATACAATAGTTTGTTAAGAATTGAATGATGATAGCTACCAAAGTCATTAGTATTCTACATAATTTTAAAGCAGGTACTTTCTTCATAGATATTCAGAATAAAATAATAAATGGAAGATGATGGAAATAGTTATAGATACTTAGAGTATTTTTCTAAGCATAAAAAGGTTGATGGAACCATGACTCTGTACAGGGGTGACATAAAATATCAATTCAGGAAATGGATGATAAAAACTTATTTTAAGGCATTCTGTCAGATACCTCCCAGAACTGCTAAATTGCCTTTCTATTCTCAATAACAGAAGTCAAAGGCCTCCAAACCAGTATAAAAAATGTGAAACAATCCATCCCAGAAGCAGCACCTGATAGGAGAAAACAGGATTTCCAAATCAATTTGTCATGATCCAATATGGATTAAGCAGTTTATGTGTTTTGACATTTCTCATTTGCTAAGTGCCAGCATGCCAAAGTAATATCCCTATGATACATATACAGACCAAAACATTTATCATTATTTATTTAGGGGATTTGTAGCCCCCTTTCCTCCAGAGAAGTCATTTGAAAGCAGAAATATTTTGAAATTGGGACTGCAGGTGGTTTCACCTGATAATAGTTTAATCTCATCATTTCACTCCTGCAGTGGAACACCATGCTCTACCACCTCAGACAAGGGAGAAAAGACCTTCCAGATTTATGTAGTGAACATGGGGGTAGACTTGAACAAGTACCCCTGATAAAAAGTATAGTTCTCAAGTTAGATTATGGTGATGATTGCAGAACTTTATAAGTATACTTAAAACCAATGAAGAGTATATTTTAAGCTTTATGATATGTAATTATATATCAATAAAACTGTGTGTTTTTTTTAAAGAGAAGTGATAGACAATAATTTGTATTCTAGAACGTTCCTATTTAAGTATATATACTGTAATCCCTTCCCAATTGTCTAACTATTGAATTGGGCACAAATAGAAACTTAGAGACTCTTAATAGGGGCTCTTAAATAGAGATTATTAAAAGTGCAAGGGATCAGATGGGATAGAGAAATGATTTCATTTGGAGTTAGACTAATTTGAGTTTGATTACTAATACTTTATTGACTACTTGACCTTAAGCAAATTACATAATCTTTCTGAGCTTCAGTTTCCTCATTTGAAAGACAGTGATATAATACTTTTTTCATTATATACAGTTAAATTAAAATCAGATAATTTAAGTAAATTGACTAGCACAGTGCTTGGTCGACACTGCCTCAATAAATGTTTGCTCTCCCTTCCCAGAACTCCCCAGCTCTCCTGGGCTCACACTTTGTGAGTTTTATGAGTTGAGGGGGGCAGGGAAGAGTGAAGGTACATACAAAAATTAATGAAGGGACATCTTTCCAATAAGGTGCAGATTCATATAACTTAAAGTGACTCCCAGAGGCTCCATTCTCCCAAAGTCCTCTTTAGCCCATTTTGGAGCTATTTGAAGAAATATACAATGCATAAAAGAAGATGAGAAAGAGAAAAGAGAGGAATTAAAGCAAAATTAGTAGATCAGTGTAGGGATTTTACCTTGACATAGTGATAATCAATCTCTTAACTGGAGAGTTATGAGTATCATTAGAGAACACAGTTCCAGCATCTCAAACCCAGCTGTCCTTCGATGGCACCCCTTGGTGTAAGAGTCAGTTTACACAGTTATCACCATTTTTGCTTGTGTGTATGTATTACATTCCTCTTTGGATCTTATGAATGTTAATTATCTCTTGAGTGTATTGGTTTAGGTACACTGTAGAATTGCTGTTAATAGTTGACACTGAAAGCAATGGACTAAAACACCAAGCTAGAGGACTTCTGCCTTAAAATTAAAGGGGTGGGTGGGAGTGAACAGATTAAAAAATCTGTGTTTCCAAGCATCAAAATGTAAAGTAAGTGAATTAAGTACCTACCCATGCAGAACCTGATTTCTGGTTGGTAACCAGAGAGAAGCATAACCATGGACTCTTCCAAATCGAGAGCAGTACCTCGGCCTCACAAACTAGAGACCCAAGGGCAAGCATTCTAGCAGGGCCTGTGCTCAGCACTGACTGGGGTGAGCACTTCCCATACACACCACATTTAGACCACACAGCGACACTCAGGGTGGATTGCTAAAATCAGGAAACTAAGCCTTGGAGATTATTGGCCCACGCTGCCACAAAAAAACATGAGCCTAGAAGCCAAAATGATTCTAGTTCTCAAATTTACGATCTTAATTTTAATAAAAACCTCTCCTTATCACCCTGTATCCTGCAGGATGGATAGAAGTCAGGCCTCACCTATCCCCACAGAAGACCATGCTTGGGAGATTTGGGCTTGAAAAATAAGTCATGGACAAAAGGTCTGAAATGAGAAGTACCTAAAAGAATTCTAAGGAAAGTTACTGGCCAAATAATTTCTACATGCTCAGTTGCCTGGATTTACAGATGAAAGAAAATTTGAGAGGGAGCTATAAAATAGGGGACAATGAAAAAGATTTAAGACAAAGGATTATAGTCATGAACTAAATGAGGATACCTCAAAACTGTGAAACAGACATGAGGGGAAAAGAAGACAAACTGCCCTAACCGGTTTGGCTCAGTGGATAGAGCGTTGGCCTGCGGACTGAAGGGTCCCAGGTTCAATTCCAGTCAAGGGCATGTATCTTGGTTGTGGGCACATCCCGAATAGGGGGTGTGCAGGAAGCAGCTGATCAATGTTTCTCTCTCATTGATGTTTCTAACTCTCTATCCCTCTCCCTTCCTCTCTGTAAAAAATCAATAAAATATATTTTTAAAAAAGAAGAAGAAGACAAACACTAAGTTGGGATGAGATTCAGGTAGACCAAGTCTTCAGTTCAGGCTTTGGATGGTCACTAACATCATCTGGCTCCCATGGCACACAGCACAGTAGCTAGGAGAAGTGGATCCTGTCAGCAGAGGGGAATATGTGCCCTGATGCCACTTCTGCCCAGAAAACCTGATCTTGCTCCAACCACCACACACCTAAAAGGACCCTCCATGGTTCTGACTTTGTACACAGTGAAGTTCTGATTCAGTGCTCCTATCTACAAAAGGATTGGGAAAGTATGTGTTTAGCATTTTTTCTTCTATAATGGGAAGCTGACTCTCCACTAATACTCATAAGATGGGGAATTCCCTTCGCACAGACAGGAAATCAAATACTGGACAGCTAAATGAATAATAAATGTTCACTTCTGAATTGTTTCACTTCATGCCACTTACTATAGCCTCCAAGTATTACATAGACAGTCCCATAAGGCCCTCCTCACCACATCCCAAAACTCCAGAAAGTTGCAGAAGTCCAGGGATTTCTGTGGAAAGCATAAATTGCTTCCTAAACCTATCTTGCCCCTAAGATTGTCTATGTTGGATCTGATGAAATTTCAAATTCCCAGACCTCCCAGATTCCTCCCCAGAGTGGTTGGAAATGTCCCAAACCATAGAGTTCTTTTGGAATGAGTTCCAAAGGAAATTGCAGAACTAAATATACCCCAAGGTTATGACACCATTCAAATCTGTGCCTCTAAATGTTTCTATTAGGCCATGCCACTGACCTGTGCCCCTGTCATGGACACTTGCCCTACAGGAATCTTCAACAGTAGCAATTCTGGGGAGCTCAGTGTACTGTGAAGTCCCTGTCATTTGCACTTACCTAGCCTCTTTTCACATAATCTTTTAAATTTAGGTGTAGCTAAGTTTATACAACACAGTTTTTAAATCTACATTGTTACAATGTAGATTTAAAAACTGTGTTGTATATTCACCAATGATATATCTAATAAAGGGTTAATATCCAAAATATATGAAGAACTTATAGAGATCAACACATGCAAAAACACACACACATACACACATTTCAATTAAAAAAATGTGTAAAAGACCTGAATAGACACTTCTCCAAAGATGAAATACAGATGGTCAATAGACATATGAAAAGATGCTCAACATCACTAATCATCAGATAAATAGAGATTAAAACCACAATAAGATATCACCTCCCACCTTTCAGAATGGCTATCATCAATAAATCAACAAGCAACAAGTGTTGGCGATGATATGGAGAAAATGGAAAGCCTCATGCACTGTTGGTGGGAATGCAGACTGATTCAGCCACCATGGAAAGGAGTATGAAGTTACTTCAAAAAATTAAAAATGGAACTTCCATTTGATCCAGTGATCCCACTTCTGGGAATATGCCGAAAAAAACCCAAAACACTAATTTGAAAGAGTATATGCACCCCTATGTTCACTGCAGTGTTGTTCACAATAGCCAAGATTTGGAAGCAGTCTAAGTGCTCATCAGTAGATGAGTGGATAAAAACGCTGAGTAGTACATTTACACAATGTAATACTACTTGGTCATAAAAAGAAGGAAATCTTATCATTTGGGACAGCATGGATGGACATTGAGTGTCTTACGCTAAGTGAAATTAGCCAGTCAGAAAAGACAAGTACCATATGATTTCACTTACATGTGGAATCTAAAGAACAAAATACACTAACAAACAAAATAGAAATACACTCATAGTTACAGAGAATAGATTGTCAACTGTCAGATGAAAGAGGAGTTTGGGGTACTGGGTGAAAAAGATGAAGGAATTAATCAAAAAACAAAAAAAAACAATCATAGACACAGACAACAGTATGATGATTACCAGAGAGAAAGGGGGGTGGGGGAGAGAGGAGAGATTGAAGGGGGGATAAATGGTGATGAAAGAAGACTTGACTTGGGAGAGTGAACACACAATACAATATACATATCCTGTATTCTAGAATCGTACACCTGAAACCTATATAATTTTATTAACCAACTAGAGGCCCGGTGCACAAAATTCGTGCATAGGGGTGTGTGTCCCTCAGCCCAGCCTGCACCCTCTCCCAGCCTGGGACCCCTTGAGGGATGTGCAACTGCCCATTTAGGGCAGTTGGACATCCCTCTCACAATCCAGGACTGCTGGCTCACAACTGCTCGCCTGCCTGCCTTCCTGATTGCCTCTAACCGTTTCTGCCTGCCAGCCTGATCACCCCCTAACCACTCCCCTGCCAGCCTGATTGATGCCTAACTGCTCCCCTGCCAGCCTGTTTTCCCCTAACTGCCTTCTCCTGCAGGCCTGGTCATCCCTAACTGCCCTCCCCTGCAGGCCTGGTACCCCCCCAACTGCTCTCCCCTGCAGGCCTGGGTCCCCTTCAACTGCCTTTCCCTGCAGGCCCGGTCACCCCCAACTTCCCTCCTCTGCCGGCCTGGTCACCCCTAACTGCCCTCCCCTGCAAGCTTGATCACCCCCAACTGCCCTCCCTTGCAGGCCTGGTTCCTCCCAACTGCCCTCCCCTGCTGACCATCTTGTGGTGGCCATCTTGTGTCCACATGGGGGGCAGGATCTTTGATCACATGGGGGCAGCCATCTTGTGTGTTGGAGTGATGGTCAATCTGCATATTACTCTTTTATTAGATAGGATGGAGGCCTGGTGCATGGGTGGGGGCCAGATGGTTTGCTCTGAAGGGTGTCCCGGATCAGGGTGGGGGTTCCCTTGGGATGTGGGGCAGCCTGGGCAAGGGGCCTGTGGTGGTTTGCAGGCAGGCCACGCCCCTGGCGACCCAAGTGGAGGCCCTGGTATCTGGGATTTATTTATCTTCTACAATTGAAACTTTGTAGCCTGGAGGGGAGCCAAGGCTCCTGCTTGCTCTGTGGCAGCAGCTATTTCTGTTGGGATTTATTTATCTTCTATAATTGAAACTTTGTAGCCTTAAGCGGAGGCCAAGGCAGGCCAGGGTGTGCAGGAAAGCTTGGCTTCCTCCATTGCTGGGGAAACCCAAGCCTCCCTCCTGCTCTCTGTGGCCACAGCCATTTTGGTTGGGTTTATTTGCATATTCGCTCCTGATTGGCTGGTGGGCGTGGCTGGTGGGCATGGCTGGTGGGTGTAGCGGAGGTATAGTCAATTTGCATATTATTCTTTTATTAGATAGGATGTCACCCTAATAAATTCAATAAAAATTAAATTAAACTAAAACTGTGCTGTAATTTACCAAAAAAATCCTGATTAAAACTGCCTGGTTTCAAATGTGGCTCTACCACTCACTAGATATATGATCTTGGGCAAATTGAACCTTAGTGAACCTTAGTTTTCTCATCTGTAAATTGGGAATTCCAATAGTCTCTGCCTCATAGGGTTTCTAAGAGATTAACAATCTACACTAATAAAAGAGAAACATGCAAATTGACTGTACCTCTGCTATGCCCACAAACCACACCCACCAGCCAATCAGGAGCAAGTATGCAAATTAACCCAACCAAGATGGCTGCGGCCATGGAGCAAGCAGGAGGCTTGGGTTTCCCTGGCAATGGAGGAAGCCAAGCTTTCCGCCTGCCCTGGCCTGCCCTGGCCTCCGCACAAGGCAACAAAGTTTCAATTATAGAAGATAAATAAATCCCAGATACCAGGACCTCCACTTGGGTCACTGGTGGGCGTGGCCAGCCTGAGAACTACCACAGGCCCCTCACCCAGGCCACTCCATGCCCCAAGAGAACCCCCACCCTGATCCGGGATACCCTTCAGGGCAAACCAGCCAGCCCCCACCCATGCACCAGGCCTCTATCCTATCTAATAAAAGAGTAATATGCAAATTGACTGTCACTCCAACACACAAGATGGCTGCCCCCATGTGGTCAAAGATGGCTGCCACAAGATGGCCAGCAAGGGTGGGCAGTTGGGAGGGACCAGGCCTGCAAGGGAGGGCAGTTGGGGGTGATCAAGCCTGCAGAGGAGGGCAGTTAGGGGTGACCAGGCCTGCAGGGGAGGGCAGTTAGGGGCAAACAGGCTAGCAGGGGAGCAGTTAGGCATCAATCAGGCTGGCAGGGGAGTGGTTAGGGGGTGATCAGGCTAGCAGGCAGAAGCAGTTAGGGGCAATCAGGAAGGCAGGCAGGCGAGCAGTTGTGAGCCAGCAGTCCTGGATTGTGAAAGGGATGTCTGACTACCCGTTTAGGTCTGATCCCCGTAGGATCGGGCCTAAATGGGCAGTCAGACATCCCTCGAGGGATCCCAGATTGGAGAGGGTGCAGGCTGAGCTGAGGGACACACCCCCCACCCCTGTGCATGAATTTTGTGCACTGGGCCTCTAGTAATACATAATGACGCATGAAAAGTACTTAAAATGGTTTCTGACATATTCCATGCTTTGACAATCCTATCATCCACCTTATATATCACAAAATTAAGGCTTAAGAAGATTAAGTTACTTGTTCAAAATTCTGTAGCTATTACCGAGGGGAGTAATTTTTCCAAATTCATTCCAAAGGGTTGGCTAAGGACTCGGATGAACTATGGAAAAATAAGTAAATGCAAACAGCAGATGATCTAAGAGACAGGAAATCAAGAGATCTAAGCCCATGCTGAAACCGGTTTGGCTCAGTGGATAGAGCGTCGGCCTGTGGACTGAAGGGTCCTGGGTTCGATTCCAGTCAAGGGCATGTACCTGGGTTGCGGGCACATCCCCAGTGGGAGGTGTGCAGGAGGCAGCTGATTGATGTTTCTCTCTCATCGATGTTTCTAGCTCTCTATCCTTCTCCCTTCCTCTCTGTGAAATATCAATAAAATATATTTAAAAAAAAAAAAAAAGAGATCTAAGCCCAGGTTTATACATTTCTAAAATGGGTAGATTGGGATTGAGTTCCAGGTTAAGATAACATTTCTGTAGCAATTCTTGGTAATCTCCAAATTTCCCCTTTTGGAATAGGTGTAAGGACCTGGAAAAATTTTAAATGTACAATACTACAGGAAATTGAGGATAATAGCAAATCATTTGTTTAGTTTTGGAGGAACTTCTAGTAGAAAATGGATGGAGGTAGACTAATCAATAAAACTGCTGGACTGGATATGTGTTGTTCTCTAAAATAGAGCAGTATGTGTTGCTTAGATGTTGGTAAAAAAATGCCAAACCTTATAGCCACTGTCCATCATCCCACTGTCTTTCAAGAGCTTGAAGTTAGAGAGTCAGCCAAAAAAAAAAAAAAAAAGTGCATCTATCCCCACCCATCTTGCTTCACCCCACCATGCAGGCATTCTCTTATAGGTTGTAAAAGTTACATCCCCCCTGTGGCCACCACACCACCATATCCCCCAAACATGCATTGGTATATTCCTTTAACAGGCATTCTAAAAGACCTAGAACTTCAAAAACATAATGACCAATCAGAGTATATCATTTTTGGAAATAAACAAAATGAGATCAGGCAAAGGCTACTTATTCAAAACTTGATGTAGCAAGGGAGGCAGTCACCATCATTTGCATTTCACAGAGACTTAAAGGCAGGCAGAGGAGTGGGAGAGTTTCATAGCAGAAAAAGAGAAGTCTCCAGGTAGGCCCTGATTGGAATCTATTGGCCTGGAGAAGCTAGGAGCTGGGTGTACTATATGATTGGTTAGGGGTGCATGTTTGGCTTTCTCTGATTGGTGCTAAGGTGGAAGAGGGGTGAAAATTAGGGAAGCTGTCAATTATTAATCAAGTCATGATCATTTGGGGCTGATTGTGGTTATTGTTTGGCTTCCTAGACTGATTGCTAGAGGTAAGAATGAGACTTCCTTTAAATCTGACATATAAAGAAGGCTGGCTTCCTGGACTGGTTACTGTAGATGAGGGGTTAGTTTCCTGGGCTAGTTGCTGAAAATCCCTATTTATCTATGGTCTTGCCATTATCTGTTTATATATTCAGACTCAAATTTATAACATTTTAGGATGTGCATGTAAAAGCAGAGACAGGGAAACTCTGTTTTCAGAATATGTCCAGCATTCTAATTGTTCACATTAATGCTTCTGAAAAGAACCATGAACTGCCACAGGTGGCTTGAGGTAAAGTTCCTCAATCCCAGAGTCAAAGCTCTTGAGTTGCAGGGTAGAAGAAGAGTTGATCTAAGTCTAGGAGAACCATACTGAATAAATTCTACTTTTAAATTCACAACTCTGATATTGGTCTGAGATAGGTTTTCAACAAACACCTAAATGGATACTGAGAGCAGCCAAAGAAAGACTTCATTCTCTATCTGTTGGTAAACACTAAAACTAGAACAAATGCCTCTTTGAGCAAAGATAAAGAAGCAATAAATCCTCATTTTCCTTGTGAATGATTTTTCAATGGTATAAAGAAGGAAATATCAACTGTCTTAAAGACTTCAAGGAATTATCTCTGAAAACTATTTGTTATAACTTAAAGAATAATTTTTAGGAAAAGAGATTTCATTTTTCTTAAAGATATGCATGATATCAGAGACTTCATTAAAAAAATTTATATAGAATATGTTGCTCTAAAAAGAGATCAAGGTAAGGCATAACGATAATACAAAAAGCTGAAATGTAATCTGAGATAAGGAAAACCTGAAGTCATCTCAAAAACTGCAAGAGTAAGATTAAAGTAAAATAAACAGGAGAGAGGAAGATGGCGGCTGGCAGGACAGAGGTGAGGGAGAGGAAGTGAGTGAGTGAGGGGATGAAAGGAGAGTGTGTGGATGTGCGTGGTGTGTGTGTGAGTGAGTGAGGGACAGTTAAATCTCACAGGAGCAGCAGGGGCTGGCAGACAGGCTCTCTTGGACAAGGAGAGACTACCACCACTGCAGGCACTCCCTGGACTGCAGGACTCGGGCACAGAGCCCACGCCATCTTGAAGGGGAGAACGGCCTTTTTTTAGGAACTCATCAACACCACCAACCAGACAGGCCTTGAAACTGCCCTGCGACCCAGCAGCCACTCCAGCCAAAATCCTGCTGCCCCACCTGCAGACCCGCAGACCCTGGGACCTCCACCTCCAAAGGTGCACCACTCGGCCTCAGTAAGAGCAACCTTCCCCTCCCCAGCAGCAGAACTCCGGACAAAACATTCACACGTTTCCAGCACGCACAGGTAGCCAGGGCACACCACTCCATAGGCAGCACCTGGGAGCCATTGGGAGCCCCTGCGGGTGTGATTTTCTACAGACAAGGGCGCACAGCCCTGCAGTAGATATTCTGAACTCCCTCTTCCTGAATAACTGCCCAGGGACACCCCAGCTGTTCAACGTCAGTGCCAGGGCCCCTCAGAGTGCATCAGAGCTCTGCACAGGCAAACTCACCACCACAGACAAGAGCAGGCATCCTGAGCCCATATACCCACAGGGTCCTCTGGGGAGCTGCTTTGAGCTCCTGCTGGGTGTGATTCTATACAGACAATGATGGGCTGCCCCACAGTAGAAACTCTGAACTCCCACTTCCTGAATAACTGCCCACATTCATCCCAGCAGCTCAACCTCAGTGCCAGGACCCCTCAGAGTGCCTCAGAGCTCTGCGCCAGCAAACGCACCTCCACAGATGTGAATTTCCAACAGGCAGGCACCCTGAGTCCATCTACCCACAGGGCGCTAGTGGGAGCCACTGTGAGCTCTCCCTGGGTGTGATCTTGGATAAACAGGGGCACATTCCCTGCCCCCCCGGAGAAATTCTGAATTCACTCATCCTGGAGACCTGCCCACAGACACCTCAATTACATGGCTACACTGCCAGGGACCTTCAGAGAGCTTCAGTGTGCCTTGCAGGCAAATGTACTGCGGGTGCCCCTGTGAGCCGCCACTGGGAGTGAGCGCCTATCCACCACAGGTACAGCAGCAAAAGCTGAGTCTACCCAACCCACAACTACAGAACTCTGGACACAACAGTCACACTTTTCCAAAGTGCAGGCCCCCAGAACCCCATCACCCCAACAAATGGTTCCTGGTTGCCACTATGAGTGCCTGCTGAGCACACATGATTTCAACTAAGGGTGCAAGACAGGAAAAATTGATACACTCCCCTCCACAGCTGCTGACTTCTAGATACTGCAGTTGTGCCTCTCAAGCTCGCAGGCCTACATCAAGAGAACACAAATAGCTCAAGTAGGGAGCTACACTAGATTACCAATCCCAGGAGAACTGAGAGATTACACCAGTAGGACCATCCCCAAAAGAACCTGGGTAGCAAAGCAATTGGATCTACAATTAAAACATTACAGGAAGACATGGGAAGACAAAAAACCAACCCCCAAAGGAAAGAAAAAGAGGAACCACCAAAAAGGAGTTAAATGAAATTGAAGCTAGTAGCTTAACAGAGAAAGAATTCAGAGTAATGGTTATAAGGATGTTTAAACGGCTGGATGACAAATACACGCAATTCAATGAGAATTATAAGGAGCTGAATGAGAATGTCGCCAACATGAAAAAGAACCAAGAAGAGATGAAGAACAACATAGCTTCAATAAAGAACACAATGGAGGTCTTAAACAGTAGGCTAGAAGAGGCTGAGAACCGCATCAGCGAATTAGAAGACACGGTAGGAAAAAAACACACAAATACAGCAGCAACTGGAAAGAAGTCTTAAAAAGCAAGAGGAGAGCCTAAGGGAACTTTGGGACAACATGAAACAAAACAACATCTGCATAATAGGGGTACCAAAAGGAGAGGAAGAGAAGCAAGGAATAGAAAACCTGTTTGAAAAAATAATGACAGAAAACTTCCCTGATACTGGCAAAAAAAAAAAACCATGCAAGTCCAAGAAGCACATAGAGTCCCAAACAAGATGAACCCTAAAAGACCGACACCAAGACACATCATAATTAAATTGGCAAACACCAATGACAAAGTAAGAATCTTAAAGGCTGCCAGAGAGAGACAGTCAGTTACCTACAAGGGTTCTCCTATTAGAATATCAACGGATTTCTCAACAGAAACACACCATGCCAGAGGGGAATGTAATGAAATTTACAAAGTGTTGCAAAGCAAGGGACTGAACCCAAGAATACTATACCCATCAAGGCTATCATTCAAAATTGAAGGTGGAATCAGGAGCTTCACAGACACAAAAGGACTAAGAGAGTTTATCACTACCAAGCCAGCAATGCAAGAAATGCTGAAGGGACTGCTGTAAAAAGAAGAAAGAGAAAGGCAAGAAGAAACACAAACATTAAGGAAAAATATGACAACAAACATGTACTTGTCAATAATAACATTAAACGTAAATGGATTAAATGCTCCAATCAAAAGACATTGGGTAGCTGAATGAATAAGAAAAGCTGACCCATATATTTGCTGTCTGCAAGAGACCCACCTCAAAACAAAGGATTCACAGAGACTGAGAGTGAAGGGATGGAAAAACATTTTTCAGACAAATGGAAATGAGAAAAAAGCTGGGGTTGTGATACTTATATCTGATAAAATTGACCTCAAAGTAAAGGACATAACAAGAGATACGGAAGGCCAATACATAATACTAAAGGGAGCAATTCAATAAGAAGATATAACTCTGGTAAACATATATGCACCCAATACAGGAACACCCAAATACATAAAACAATTTCTGGAAGATATCAAGGGAGAAATTGATAGCAATACAGTCATAGTAGGGGACTTTAATACCCCACTGACACCACTGGATAAATCAACCAAACAAAAAAAATCAGCAAAGAAACAGCAATCCTAAATGACACACTAGTTAAGATGGAATTAATTGACATCTTTAGAACATTCTACCCCAAAGCTACAGAATATACATTCTTCTCAAGTGCACATGGAACATTTTCAAGGATAGACCACATATTAGGACACAGGCAAAGTCTCTTCAAATTCAAAAAGATAGAAATCATATCAAGCATCTTCTCAGATCACAATGGCATAAAACTGGAAATCAACTACAATAAAAAGAATCCAAAAAAATCAAACACTTGGAGACTAAATACCATGCTATTAAACAATGACTGGGTTACCAGAGAGATCAAAGAAGAAATAAAAAACATCATGGCAACAAATGACAATGAAAACACAACAATCCAAAATCTATGGGACACAGCGAAAGCAATCTTGAGAGGGAAGTTCATAGCTCTACAATCCTACTACAAAAAAACAAGAAACAATGGTAATAAATTATCTAACCCTACAACTCAAAGAGTTAGAAAGAGAGCAACAAGAAAAGCCCAGTGTAAGCAGAAGGAAGGAAATAATAAAGATCAGAGTGGAGATAAACGACATAGAGACCAAAGAAACAATACAAAAGATTAACAAAACCATGAGCTGGTTCTTTGAAAGGATAAATAAGATTGATGAACCTCTAGCCAGGCTCACCAAGAAGCAAAGAGAGAGAACCCAAATAAACAAAATCAGAAATGAAAGAGGAGAAATAACAACAGACCCCACAGAAATACAAAGGATTGTTAAAAAATATTATGAACAACTCTATTCCAACAAACTAGACAACATGGAGGAAATGGACATATTCTTAGAAAAATACAACCTTCCAAAACTCAATCAGGAAGAATCTAAAAATTTCAATAGGACAATAACTATGGAAGAAATTGAAGCAGTCATTAAAAAGCTTCCAGCAAATAAAAGCCCAGGGCCAGATGGCTACACAGGGGAGTTTTACCAAACATTCAAGGAAGAACTAAAACCTATCCTCCTCATACTATTTCAAAAAATTCAAGAGGGAGGAACACTTCTAAGCTCATTCTATGAAGCCAGCATCACCCTAATACCAAAATCAGATAAAGACAACACAATGAAAGAGAATTACAGGCCAATATCCCTCATGAACATAGATGCCAAAATCCTCAACAAAATTCTAGCAAATCGGATCCAGCAGTACATCAGAAAGATCATACACCATGACCAAGTAGCATTTATCCCAGGGATGCAAGGATGGTACAATATCCGCAAATCAATAAATGTGATACATCACGTAAACAAATTGAAAGATAAAAACCACATAGTCGTATCAATTGATGCAGAAAAAGCATTTGAAAAAATCCAACACCCATTTTTGATAAAAACTCTCAGCAAGGTGGGAATAGAAAGATCATACCTCAACATAATAAAAGCCATATATGATAAACCACAGCCAACATCATACTCAATGGGCAAAAACTAAAATCATTTCCCCTAAGAACAGGAAGAAGACAGGGATGCCCGCTTTCACCACTCTTGTTCAACATAGTACTGGAAGTACTAGCCATTGTGATTAGACAAGAAGAAGAAATAAAAATGCATCCAAATTGGAAAAGAAGAAGTAAAACTGTCCTTATTTGGATGACATGATACTGTAAATAGAAAACCCTAAAGACTCCATCAAAAAATTATTAGACTTAATAAATGAATTCAGCAATGTAGCAGGATACAAAATTAACGCCAAGAAATCTATGGCATTTCTATACACCAACAGTGAACTTACAGAAAGAGAGACTAAGAAAACAATCCCATTTACCATCACACCAAAAAAATTAAGATACCTAGGAATAAACTTAACTGAGGAGATAAAAGACCTATACGCGGAAAACTACAAGACATTGCAAAAAGAGATAGAGGAATACATAAATAGATGGAAGAGCATACCATGTTCATGGATTGGTAGAATCAACATCATTAAAATGTCCATACTACCCAAAGCAATCTATAGATTCAATGCACTCACCATTAAAATACCAATGGCATATTTCACAGACCTAGAAAGAACTCTCCAAAAATTCATCTGGAATAAAAAAAGACCCAGAATAGCCACAGCAATCCTGAGAAAAAAGAACAAAGTAAGAGGGATCTCAATACCAGACTTCAAGCTGTATTACAAAGCCAATGTTCTCAAAACAGCCTGGTACTGGCACAAGAACAGGCATATAAACCAATGGGATAGAATAGAGAACCCAGATATCGACCCAAACCACTATGCTTAATTAATATTTGACAAAGGAGGCATGAACATACAATGGAGTCAAGACAATCTCTTCAATAAATGGTGTTGGGAAAATTGGACAGATACATGGAAAAAAATGAAACTAGACCACCAACTTACACCATATACAAAAATTAACTCAAAATGGATACAGGACTTAAATATAAGACAGGAAACCATAAAAATACTAGAAGAGTCCACAGGCAGAGAAATCTCAGACAAGCAATTTCTTCACTGATACCACTCCTAGGGCAATGGAAACTAAAGAGAAAATAAACAAATGGGACTACATCAAAATAAAAAGCTTTTGCACAGCAAAAGAAACCATCAACAAAACAACAAGAAAGCCCACTGTATGGGAGAGCATATTTGCAAATGTTATCACTGATAAAGTTTTAATCTCCAACATCTACAGGGAACTTATACAACTCAATAAAAGGAAAATAAATGATCCAATAAAAAAATGGGCAACGGACCTAAATAGAAATTTTTCTAAAGAAGACAAAAGGAAGGCCACGAGACATATGAAAACATGCTCAAAGTCACTAATCATCAGAGAGATGCAAATCAAAACGATAATGTGGTACCATCTCACACCTGTAAGAATGGCAATCATCAACAAATCAACAAACAACAAGTGCTGTTGAGGATGCGAAGAAAAAGGAACCCTCGTGCACTGCTTGTGGGAATGCAGACTGGTACAGACACTGTGGAGAACAGTATGGAGTTTCCTCAAAAAACTAAAAATGGAACTCCCATTTGACCCAGTAATCCCACTCCTAGGAATATATCCTAAGAAACTAGAATCACCAATCAGAAAGGATATATGCACCCCTATGTTCATAGCAGCACAATTCACCATAACTAAGATTTGAAAACAGCCTAGGTGCCCGTCAGCAGATGACTGGATCAGAAAACTATGGTACATCTACACAATGGAATACTATGCTGCCATAAAAAAGAAGGAATTCTTACCATTTGCAGCAACCTGGATGGAACTGGAGAGCATTATGCTAAGTGAAATAAGCCAATCAGTGAAAGAAAAATACCACATGATCTCACTCATTTGTGGATAATAATGAACATTATAAACTGATGAACAAAAAGATAGATACAGAGGCAGTAAAGCATCAAACAAACTGTCAAATTACAGCAGGAAGGTTAGGGAGAGGTGGGAGAAATAAGAGATCAACCGAAGGACTTGTATGCATGCATATAAGCATAAATAATGGATGCAAGACATTGGGGGGTGAGGGCATGTATGGGAGTGGGGTGGGGGGGCTAATAGGAAGATATGCACGCATGTAATACCTTGATTTAAAAAAAATGGAAAAAAATAAAAAAAAAGAAAACTGATTTGCCAATGGAAAAGAAAATAAAAAAATAAATTTAAAAAAGTATTTAAAAAAATAATAAATTAAAGTAAAATGAACATCTTTAAAAGAAAGAATTCACAGATAATTAGCTCCTAGTCTACCACAGAATGCAAAAGAAAAAGAAAAAGATTAAACCCAGCCCAGTTGAGCATTGATTTAGGAACCAATAGGTTTCCCGTTCAAGGCACATGCCAGGATTGTGGGCTAGATCTCCAGTAGGGGGTGTGCTTGAGGCAGCGGATTGATGAGTCTCTCTCGTCATTGATGCTTCTATGTCTCTCTCCCTCTCCCTTCCTCTCTGAAATCAATAAAACCATATTTTTTAAAAGAAAACAATTAAGAGTAGATTATCAAATGGAGGAAAAAGTAACAAAGAGAACAAAAGAAATTACTATGTGTAATCCTATCTAATAAAAGAATAATATGCAAATCAACCATCACTCTGCTACACCCACAAGCCACGCCCACCAGCCAATCAGGAGCAAGTATGCAAATTAACCCAACCAAAATGGCTGCAGCCACAGAGCGAGCAGGAGGCTTCGGTTCTGGTAATGGAGGAAGCCAAGCTTTCAGCACACCCTGGCTGCCCAGGCCTCTGCTAAAGGCTACAAAGTTTCAATCATAGAAGATAAATAAATCCCAGATACCAGAGCCTCCACTTGGGTCGCAGGGAGGCGTGGCCGGCCTGCAAACCATCACAGACCCCTCGCCCAGGCCGCCCCACGACCCAAGGGAACCCCCACCCTGATCCAGGACACCCTTCAGGGCAAACCAGCCGGCCCCCACCCATGCACCAGGCCACTATCCTATCTAATAAAAGAGTAATATGCAGATTGACCATCACTCCAACACACAAGATGGCTTCCCCCATGTGGTCAAAGATCCATGTGGACACAAGATGGCCACCACAAGATGGCCAGCAGGGGAGGGCAGTTGGGAGGGACCAGGCCTGCAGGGGAGGGCAGTTGGGGGCGATCAAGCCTGCAGGGGAGGGCAGTTAGGGGTGACTAGGCCTGCAGGGGAGGGCAGTTAGGGGAAAACAGGCTGCCAGGAGAGCAGTTAGGCATCAATCAGGCTGGCAGGGGAGTGGTAAGGGGGTGATCAGGCTGGCAGGCAGAAGCGGTTAGGGGCAATCAGGAAGGCAGGCAGGCGAGCAGTTGGGAGCCAGCAGTCCTGGATTGTGAGAGGCATGTCCAACTGCCCGTTTAGGCCCGATCCTACAGGTATCGGGCCTAAACGGGCAGTCGGACATCCCTCAAGTGGTCCCAGATTAGAAAGCGTTCAGGCTGGGCTGAGGGACACACCCCCCATGCACAAATTTTGTGCACCGGGCCTCTAGTGATATATATAAGTATATATTATATATAATGATATATATAAGTATATATTCCTATATAATAAAGAGGGAATATGCTAATTGACCCTCACACCATTGCTAAGATGGTGGCGCCCACTGCCAATAAGGAGGGAATATGCTAATTGAATGCCACACCCTCAAAGATGGCAGCACCCACAGCCAATAAGGAGGGAATATGCTAATTGACTGCCATGCCCTCAAAGATGGCAGCGCCCACAGCCACAAGATGGTAGCACCAAGTCCCATCAGGCCTGCTGAGGCACCTGCTTCCTGAGTCCCCCAGTCCCTTCAGCCCCCCAACCGCCTAGGGCTGGCCTCAGGCACAGACAAGCCTTGGATGGTGGCTGCCCAGCTGCCCAGGGCCGCCCGAGGCTCAGGCAACCAGGGCCAGCCGAGGCTTGAGCTGCTGGCAGTGACAGCAGCAGAGGTGTGATGTGGCATCGCCTTCACCTGATCGCCGGTTTGCCTCCCTCCCCTGAGGGCTCCCGGACTGTGAGAGGGGACAGGCCAGGCTGAGAGACTTCCCACTTCAGTGCATGAATTTTCATGTACTGGGCTTCTAGTTATATATATTAGAAATTTAAAAGAAATACCTTGAACTGAAAAAAATAACTCCATCTTTTTTTTATTAGTAATTCCATCTTTAGATAAAAAAGATTTTCTTCATTCCAAAAAGAGAATGTAAAATTCGACAAATATGTTAGATCAAGAAAAAAGAAATCCTGGTTTTCAACAATTGACATTTATCTTCATATTTCTCCTCTATCAGACTAGATTCCAAAAGAAAATAAAATGATATTTATAGAGTTAGATAAGAAATTAGAGAATTCCCTCTATCAAAATAACTGTTTATTTGCAAATGAGATGGAAAGATTTTTTTTTGCAGGCATGATAAAGAAACTGAAAAATAGTTTTCATGTAGATTGCCTGAAAAACATATTTCAAAATATATTTCAGGAGACCAAGAATTTCATTACAATTAAATGCCAAAAATATGCAGAACAGCATAAAGAAAAACCCAAGACAGCCCAGCTGGCATGGGTCAGTGGTTGAGTGTCAACCTATAAACCAGTAGGTCACGGTTCAATTCCCGGTCAGGGCACATACCTAGGTTGCAGGCTCAATCTCCAGTGTGGGGTGTGCAGAAGGCAGCCGATCAATAATTTTCTCTCATCATTGATGTTTCTATCTCTCTCTCTCTCTCTCCCTTCCTCTCTGAAATCAATATTTTAAAAAATATTTTAAAAAAGAAAAACCCAAGACTGACCATTGAATAAAATTAAGCAAGTATATAATTATATATCTAAGCATTTGTCTGTGATTGAGATAAATTAATATAAAATTTTAAATTATCTTTTACAAAATGGGCAGTAGGCAAAAATTGTGTAGTTACTAATATAATATATGCCAATAAAATTTAGATTTATTAGCAAAAGAGTAAAAATGTAAAAGTTTGCTAAAGTGTGCTGCATTTAGCCTTACATAGGGCAGAGTAAGAAGGTATTATATTGCAATTCATCAATTAGAAAAAAATTTAGATTAGATTGTGTGCTTTTTTAGAAACTTAAAAGTTAATCATCACTGGAATTGTAAACAGGATGCACACCTGTTTTCCAAATCATTACAGAACAAAAAAGGAAGATTCAAAGATCTGCAAAGAATAAGAATAGCTAATATTTATTTAACTCTCACTCTATGCCAGGTGCTGTACGTTTACTTTATTTTTGTAAATTTATTTCCGACAACGATTTAGTTCATTTATTTTTCCCACTTCTTAGGAAATGAAATTGAGGATCATATATTTAGTGATTTATTCAATGACAAATAGCTAGTAAGTGTCAGAACTGGTATTTTAACTCAGAAAGCTGGGCTTCAGAGCTAATGAACCACAAGAATATGTTATTTCCCCCTATATGTTTATTGAGAGCTTATGATATGCCAGAAACCATGCCATTATTCAGTTACTCTTTTAACAGCTCCTCAAGACAGGTAAGAACAAAAAAAGGAGAAGCAGAAAACAGAATGAGCTATCAAACATATCAGTTTTCTAGAGACTTTAAACTCTTACATTAAAGTAAAATGATGTATGGATTTGAATTTTTATATTTACTTTTCCCCCCATTATTTATTTCTAAACCTAAAATAAATGATGCAAAAAGTAAAAGTAAGTAATTAAAAAGATGAAAAAAGGAAGAAAGAAAGAGAGAGAGAGAGAGAGAGAGGGAGAGAGAGAGAGAGAGAGAGAGAGAGAAAGGGAGGGAGGGAGGGAGGGAGGGAGGAAGGAAGGAAGGAAGGAAGGAAGGAAGGAAGGAAGGAAGGAAGGAAGGAAGAAAGGGAGGAAGGAAGGAAGAAAGGGAAAAGAAAGGAGGGAGGGAGGGAGTGAGAAGGAAGGAAGGAAGGAAAAGAAAGTCTAGAAGACAAGATTAATACTAAAAAAAATTAGTATTATATTTATGAAAAGTAAAAAAGGAGAATTATTACTACATTGATTGTATAAATTTAATCTATAGTTAAGACAGTCAACAAATGTTGACTATACATAATATAATTATATTCTATGCTATAGATAACCTTATATGTAATCCTACATAATTACATTATATATTTTTAAATAATAATTATATGTATATGAACCTCAGCAATATACCAAAATCAAAATATTTTCGATCAGATAAATTTAAAAACATACAAAATTCGAATACTGTAATTCATAACAATTTTAGTTAAGTTAAACCAAGTTTTGCATTCCACAAAAAAAAATCATCAATAGAAATTTGACAAATTGATCTTAACCTTGGCTAAAAAATTCTCAATTCCATCATTACAGAGTCAAAAATTATAGAGGCCAAGTTACCTGATTATAAAATGATAATATTACAATTTGTCCCTGTAATATAAAAACTTCTTAAATATTAAAAATTATTCAGACTTAATAACAGACATAAAAGAGTGAGTAAAACATTGCAAAATAGAACTACGTGGAGACCACCAAAGGAATATTTAAAACTCTAGAATGCCATAATAATTTTTTAATAGAAAAATACTAAAGCCAGTCTGGTGTTGCTAAGTGGTTGAGTTTCAACCTATGAAATAGGAGGTCACAGTTTGATTCCCGGTCAGGACACACATTCCCTGATTCCAGCTAGATCCCCAGTAGGGGGCATGCAGCAGGCAGCCAATCAATGATTCTCATCATTGATGTTTCTATCTCTCTCTCCCTATCCCTTCCTCTCTGAAATCAATAAAAATATTTTTTAAAAAGAAAAATACTACAAATTTTACTGCAAGGTTATTATTGATATATTGAAAAACTATTGATTTCTGTGTTTTTATCTTGAGGGTATCTACTTTGCTCAACTTTCTTATGAATTGTAAAATATTTAAGAAGTAGATAATAAAAATCCTATATAATAAAAGTGTAGGTGGTGCGAAATCCTCGTGCAACATCATCACAAGATGGCCACCACAAGATGGCCATGTGCACAGTGGAGGTGGGGCCTGGTGGCCACTCCACACAGTGAGGCCTGGGAGTCCCGCAGCTCTGTGTGATATGAAGAAGGCTGGTCCCGGTGTCTCCACTGCCTTGCATGGAGGAGGCGGGTCCTGGCGGAGGAGGCAGGTCATGGCAGGGGAGGGCAGTTGGGGGCAATCAGGCTGGCAGGGGAGCAGTTAGGTGTCAATCAGGCCATCAGGGGAGCGGTTAGGGAGCGATCAGGCTGGCAAGCAGAAGTGGTTAGGGGCAATCAGGCAGGCAGGCAGGCAAGCAGTTAGGAGCCAGCTCTCCTGGATTGTGAGAGGGATCCCAGATTAGAGAGGGTTCAGGCCGGATTGAGGGACACCTCTCCCATGCACAAATTTCATACACCGGGCCTCTAGTATTTAGAATAATTTAACCAGAATGTAATAAATTTGTGAATATAAAAGAAACAATTAGTAAATCAGTGTAAAGAAATTTTAAATTAAGATATCTACACTAATAAGAGAGTAACATGCTAATTGATCATACCTTCGCAACGCCCACCAGCCAATCAGGAGTGAGTATGCAAATTAACCCAACAAAGATGGCGGTTTAATTTGCATACACAGGCGCCAAGTGGCCGGGGGCGGGGCGGGACACTTGCATAGTTGCCATGGTGACAACACAAGCATTCCGCACCACCCCTGGCCGCTACGGGCCTCTGGGCAGCATGGGAAGGCGGAAAGGTGGCTCTGGGCTGGAGCGGAAATGTGGCTCTGGTCAGAGCAAAGGCAGTGCTGGCAGCCAGGATAAGGAAGACCCATTCTTGCACAAATCTTTGTGCATCGGGCCTCTACAATTAATATAAAAGTTGATTCCTAGGGAATAAGATAAGTAACAGAAATATCAAATCAAGAAAAAAATCAAAGTACTAAAAAGTTAAAATTACAAATATAGAATACTTTGTATCCTTTCATGTATATTTCAAAGAAAAGGTAGGTACCGGAGAGCAATATAAAACAGCCAAACTCAATTAAAAGAGCAGAAAGCATGAATCCTAGCTAATAAAAGGGTAATATGCAAATTAACTGTCATTCCATCACAAAGATGGCAGCGCCCATAGCCACAAGATGGCTGCGTCCAGTCCTCTCAGCCCTGCTGGAGTCCCCCAATCCCGGGGGGGTGGCCACTGAGAGCGAGCAGCGTGAGTGGCCTGGCAGAATGCTTGCTTTGTTGATGTGGCGATGAGGCAAGCATTCCACCCCAGCTGCGGAGAGCCTCTGGGCAATGGTCACAGAGCGGCCAGGAGTAAGGGGGGACACTTGCGTCGTCGACCCAGTGATGAGGTAAGCATTCCGCACCCAGCCACGGATGGGCCCCTGGGTCACAGAGAGCCTCTGGGCAGCGGGCGCGGAGAGGCCAGGCCCCACAGAGAGCTACTGGTGCACAGATTCATGCGCAGGCCTACTAGTTTATCTATAAACAAAGAATGAATGGGGGAAAGACCACTTCCAAAAATGTCCCTAGATACATGGGTGAATTATTTTAACTGTTAACATACCAGATCATTTCAGATACTTACATGTCTTTCAACACCTAGGAAAAAGATAAGCTGAGCAATTTATCTTACAAATCCACCAAAATCCTCATAATCAAAATTTGATAATGAACAAAACAGAAGTACAGATCAACTTCATATATTTCTGTATCCTATATAATAAAAGCATAATATGCAAATCGGCCGAACAGCCGAACAGTGGAATGACCATCTGGGACCACGCTATGACACCCATTGGCGCCAGGCCAGCCAAGGTGGGTGCAATGCAATTGGTCGGGGGCCCAGCCATTGCCCCATGATCACCCCACAGAGGAAGGCCCAGGTCACCGGCCAGGGGCGTGATCAATCGAGGGGCTCCATGATCACCCCAAACAGGGAGGTCCAGACCACCGACTGACTTGCTGCAGCGGGTGGGCAGGGCCTCCCTCTGCGAGGGAAGACTGGGTCCTGGGTGCCAGCAGCTGGAGGGAAGGAAGGCCTACTCTTGCATGAATTTTGTGCATTGGGCCTCTAGTGTATATATAAAACCCCTAACTAAAATATCAGCAAATTTATAATTCACTAAAATCAAGAATAAATGTTTGGATGCTTTAATAATAAGGATTTTATCATCAGAATATATTATTAGCTCAAACAAACAAAAATTTTGCAGTTGCCCAATTTTTTGGTTAAAAGGATATTTAATAAAATTTAATCATCATTCTTGATTTTATAAGCTTTTTAAAAATCTGGTAATAAAACATGAGATATAATCTCATACCAAAAGTCA
Organism: Plecotus auritus; assembly: GCF_963455305.1. Taxonomy (NCBI): domain Eukaryota; kingdom Metazoa; phylum Chordata; class Mammalia; order Chiroptera; family Vespertilionidae; genus Plecotus; species Plecotus auritus. Next base: position 39,438,969 of record NC_137772.1, read on the forward strand.
CCGCCATTATTAAGTAGAGGAGAGTGAATCTCATTAAGGAATATTATAATCATCATTCCCTTTTAGCATTATTCTGGATGCTACAGTGAAACTAAAAACAGATGACAATAATTAGAGAAAGATAGTAGTATCATTATTAATGACTGATGTGGCTGTATATCTAGAAAATTTATAAGAAAGACAACTTCCAATTTATAAAAAAGTTCAGTAGAGTAGAAACACACAAGATAAATACACAAAAATCAAACAGTTTTTCATTATACCAACAATAACCTTGCAGCAAAATTTGTAGTTTTTATAAAAGTGTTGAAAACTGTTGCCTTTTTTTCTAGTTACTTTCTTGTGAAGAGACATTTTTTTTCTACAATGTTCTAAACAATGTCAATAGATCAATCTTCAGGAACATCCATGTTTTCTAGTTGCATAGAAAGAAGTCATCAATTTCTTGTAACTTAACGTATATGTTTAACATAATTCCAATTAAAATCTTAAGTTTGGAATTAGAATGATTTTAAGAATACAAAAATTTGAAAGCATACAAATTCATAATTGCTAAGACTAGCGAATTTTGTTATTTCAAAAAAACAATGAAAAAAGACGATTGCTAAGACAATGAAATATAGTATCAACTAAGTGTTTTCAATTTTAGCAAAATAGATTAATACATATGAGAAATTACAAATTTAATTATAAAAATAATAAGATCCCAACAGGCAATTGAAGGACAAACATAACCAAAACTTCATGAAAGAGAAGATTTAAACGTCTAAAGATTTAAAAATTAAATGCAACATGACCAGTAGTTTAAAAATATTTTTTCAACTATGAAATACTAATCGTACCTTTAAATTTGCAAATGTACTACAAATAATATTGATAGAGGTGTGACAAAACATTTTATTACCAGTGGAATTGCAATAACTTTCTGGATTGTGATTTGGAAATACAGTGAATAGAGGAGGAAGAGAGACAAAGAGATAGGAAGAAATATTAAAAATACTTGCAGCATCTCAAGGTGGTGAGATTCTGATATTTTATACTTTTCTGTGCTCTAAAATTTTCTATAATGAGCATGTAAATGAAGATATAATAATATAAATATTACTTTTAATTAACCTAAAAATAGAAGGAATGGTCAAAATAAGTGATCTCTAAGTGATGTCCAGTTATTGTCTAAATACATGGGGACCAAATGCATTTAAATTGTTTTTAAGACTATTGATGACGTACCATGAATTTTAAATCTCTATGTTTTTAGTCAAGCTTGACGGCATATTTTTACTTTTCTTCTTTCAGTAAAGTAGACTATGAAGAAATTACCCTGTTTATTCTAAACGTATTGAGATATTTAGAGAATGATACAATTGGAAACAATTCATTGCTTAGGACATATTTGAAAATTCTACAGATTACTTAAATTCTTCAATTAGGAAAGCAAGGCTATAAGTTATCTTTAACAAATAAGTTTGAAACACCTGTGAAAGGGAGTTTTTGTATTAGCTTGACTCTAAGAGCAATGTATAATGATGAGTTGGGCGACCCATATTGTTTGAGTTAAAAGGGCAGGACCTGGGGACAGTAGTGTCTCTAATTTATTTAGATTTGAGAAAGACATATCTTCTGTTTTTTAAAGAAAAAAGAAAAGTGCTAAGATGTTGTTTTGCACCCAGTGCTTCACATGGAGCAAATTAACCACCTGATTCCTCAATTCACATCTATATATATATAAAAGCCTAAGTGACTGTTATGACTGAATGACCAGAATGACTGGAACAACCAGGTGACCAGTCACTATGATGTGCACTGACCACCAGGGGGCAGATGCTCAACACGAGTGAGAGCGCTGCTTGGCTGACTGACCTGTCCCAGCAGCCCACCAGCCCAGCGGCAGCCACTCACTCCCTCAGTAGTCCTGCAAGTCCTATCTCTGGTGAGCGGACCAGACACTGACAGACCAGCACCACCGTCAAAATCCTGACAGCACTGCCAGCCTCCTGGAAGTCGGCCTCAGGCACCATGGCTGCTTCCCCTCCCTAGACACTCCACAAGGACGAAAGAATATAAAAGTGGCTGCCAGATGGCTCCCAACAACCGGCGCAAACATCAGCAGGACGGATCTGCCTGCCTGGAGGGCCAATCACATTCCACCCGCCCCCCCTCAGGACCCTACCTGCACATGAATTCATGCACCGGGCCTCTAGTCTATTATAACAGAACTAGAGGCCCGATGCATGAAATTCATGCACGGGGGGGGGGGGGGAGGGGGTGTCCCTCAGCACAGCCTGCACCCTCTCTAATCTGGGACATCCCTCTCACAATCCAGGACTGCTGGCTCCCAACCACTCGCCTGCCTGCCTGCCTGCCTGCCTGCCTGCCTGCCTGCCTGCCTGCCTGCCTGATTGCCCCTAACTGCTTCTGCCTGCCAGCCTGATCACCCCCTAACCACTCCCCTACCAGCCTGATCGATACCTAACTGCTCCCCTGCCAGCCCAGTTGCCCCTAACTGCCTTCCCCTGCCAGCCTGGTCACTCCTACCTGCTTCCCCTGCTGACCTGGTCACCCCTAACTGCCCTCCCCTGCAGGCCTGGTCCCCCCAACTGTCCTACCCTGCTGGTCTGATCACCCACAACTGCCCTCCCCTGCTGGCCATCTTGTGGTGGCCATCTTGTGTCCACATGGGGGGTGGCCATCTTTTACCACATGGGGGCAGCCATCTTATGTGTTAGAGGATGGTCAATTTGCATATTAGGCTTTAATTATATAGGATATGATTATTGGTTTTTGCCTTTTTTGGAAAAGAAATAAATCAGTTTGTTGTCATGATATGTAGTTTTCAATTATACAGAGAAATAAAATTTAAAAAGAAAAAGTATGCAGTGGATCTGAATGGCAATCAAGCTCAATTGTGGCTCCAAAACAGGCTTTCAAATATATATGACTTAAATATTTAACTCTTTAAATCTCTGTGCCTTGGTAGACATCGGTAAGAAAATCTTTTTGCTCACTTCAGTAAAATAAAATTAAAGCTGAAATTGATGGGTTTACACTTATCAAGCCCATTAGCCTTATCTCTTCCTTATTTGAGAGTATAAAACTAAGATTTTTTCATTTTCACGAGTTCACTATTCTTTGAGAATCTAAAGGGAATAATTCTCAAAATTTGCTTATCTGGTCCCAATAAAGGCAAGATTACTTTGGGGAGGATGTTTCTTAGAATAGAAACTCCATTATTTCCCTCTATTGTCAAGATCATCTTTTACTACAGAGACAAATTCCCAATCTAATTAATCATTACTCTGATCCCAGAACCTAAAAATTAGAAGAATTTTTAGTTTTCCATGTATTTGTAAAACTTGAGCTGGACATATCTAGTTGATTCAATGCTATGGTTTCTGCTGTCTTCTATGATAATAAAAGTGTAATATGCTAATTAGACTGGAGAGCTGAACGACCTTCCAAACATAATTTCGGTCATCCTTTTGGACAAAGCCATTGCAGCGGGGGGCCGAGGCGGAGGCAATTAGGGGCAATCAAGCAGGCAGGCAAGTGGTTAGGGGTGATCAGGCAGGCAGAGTGGTTAGGGGCAATCAGACAGGCATGCAGAGTGGTTAGGGGCGATCAGGAAGGCAGGTGAGCAGTTAGGGGCAATCAGGCAGGCAGGTAGAGTGGTTAGGGGTGATCAGGCAGGCAGGTGTGCAGTTAAGTTAGGGGTGATCAGGCAGGCAGAGTGGTTAGGGGTGATCAGGCAGGCAGGCAGAGTGGTTAGTGGCGATGAGGCAGGCAGGCAGAGTGGTTAGTGGTGATGAGGCAGGCAGGTGAGCAGTTAGGTTAGGGGTGATCAGGCAGGCAGGCAGAGTGGTTAGGGGCCATGAGGCAGGCATGTGGGAAGTTAGGTTAGGGGCGATGAGGCAGGCAGGCAGAGTGGTTAGGGGCCATGAGGCAGGCAGGTGAGCAGTTAGGTTAGGGTTGATCAGGCAGGCAGGCAGAGTGTTTAGGGGAGATCAAGCAGGCAGGCAGAGTGGTTAGGGGCAATCAGGCAGGTAGAGTAGTTAGGGGCGATCAGGCAGGCAGGCAGGCGAGCAGTTAGGAGCCAATGGTCCCGGATTGCAAGAGGGATATCTGATTGCCGGTTTAGGCCTAATCCCGCACCGCCAGTTTAGGCCCGATCCCCGCAGGATTGGGCCTAAACCAGCAGTTAGACATCCCCCGATGGGTCCCAGATTGCAAGGGCGTGCAGACCGGACTGAGCGACCCCCTCCTCCCTACCCCCACCCTGTGTACGAATTTCATGCACCAGGCCTCTAGTTCTCATAATGAACTATTTATATCAGACACAGGTTTGAATCAACCAAAATATTGTGAATCATTCATTGTCAAAATAATCTGATTAATCACTTTAAATTTTAAAATACAATTCATAGTAAAATTCTTTTCTTATTTGTTTCTTTCACCATGTGCGGTCTTCCAATTTATCTTATTCCATATAAATCAAGAAATCTGTAATACATACTAATTCATACTATTTTGTTCAGGTCTTCATGTCAACTTGTCAATGCTTCCTCCTGCACAACCCTCACTGGGGATGGAGTCCGCAACCAGGACATGAGCCCTGACCTGGAATCGAACCATGACCTCCTGGTTCATAGGTTGACACTCAACCACTGAGCCACGTTGGTTGGGCATGATTTCTTATGTAACCCATTCTTTTTATACCTTAACACACTTTTTTTGCTCATGTTGATCACTCCCTGCTGATTTCAATCAATTTTTTTTAATAAATTCTGAGACATTTTCTGTAATATTTTAATTTATCTATTATTTCTATACAAACTGAGTGAATGACATGTAATAAGTTCCATGGTGGCCAGTGGAGATTAATAGGCAAATAGCTTGAATAAACTACCTGAATGATACTAAAAACCACTTCTCTCTCCTGCTGTGTGGTGCATCTATCCCCATATCAAGCCATTTAATATCTGTGCAATGATAGTGAGTGACTAGCTCTGATCCAACAATGAATTATGATTTGACTATTTTTCTTCCATCATTTTTAGATAATTTCAATATCCTTTAACTGAGTTTGATATTGGTCCATGTGTGTACTTTTGGTTTCAATACACATTTTTTAAGATGTATCAAACCCACTGTGCAATCGCTGATATCACAAACCAAAATATTAGTGGTTTACTTCCATGTAGAAACTCAAATTCTTTGAAAAATAATTTCTGTTCATCTTCAAGTTTAGTCCATTTGATTAATAACTTTATTCTTGAGACCTACTCTGCTCAAAACCCATATGACACGTGTGGGTCTTGAGGAAGTGCTATCTGAGGTTCTTCATAAAGAAATTTATTTTCTTGAGGCAGCAAGTTTTCTGATTTATTTTGCCTCTTCGTTTTGCTAACTTTGATCATAATTCATCAAAATGAAAACCGGAAATATTAAGACAACTAAAAAAGCCAAAATATAATTAAAACAAACTGGAGTGTGGATAAAAGATAGGTACTCTGAAAAAGTATCAACAGCATCAAGGGCTTTCTTAGGCCCTGCTATTTTCAGAACATACATTTCTGGACTTAGCCAGACCCTCTGTTCACTGTGCTCCACCTCCAATTAGTATCAACACATCCAACTGTAAGTCAGAATGGGCGATAAATCCAGTTCAGCTTAATGAGACAGAAAACACAAAATAACAGTGGCTGAAGCTAGAAATAATTTTTCTTCCATCATTTTTATATAATTTCAATATCCTTTAACTGAATTTGATATTGGCCCATGTGTGTACTTTTGGTTTCAATACCCATTTTTTAAAATGTATCAAACATAATGCTCCACAATCACTAGGACCTTGTCCATCCCTACCACATGGCAACAACCTTATTAATCAAGAAGGCTGCCCCTGCTCTGGCCCCGTATCCAGAAGGAATGAGCTAGAGGGAAGAGAAATGGGTAGAAGTGCATGCTCCCTCCCGTAAGGATCCTTCCTGAAAGATTCCTATACCAATTCTGCTCACATTACTTCAGCAAGAATTTAATTATATGGCCACACCAGCTGTGAAAAAGATTGGGGAATTTCGTTTTTATCCTGGGAAATTATGTGCCCAGCTAGCATTTGGAAGTTCTATGATTAAAGAAGAAAGAAGAATGGATATTGAGGAAAAACTATCATTATGTGCCAAAGAACTAATTATTTTCATTAAGTAATGATTTGAATCATTTAATGACACATGAAATCTGACCACATCTCCTTATGCTCAGTCCAGCTCCCCCTCAATAGGGTGTGATTGATTACTATGCCCTTAAAAGCAGTTACAACAAAACCACAATTGTAGAAGAGATATCATTGAGCACACTATCTACATTTATTACACAGGGTGTCCCCAAAACAGTACACACACTTTAACAGCCCATAGCTCAATTTTGAAAATGAAATGTATTTTAATAAACACTGCCTTTATAATTATCCAAAGTATGTGTATACATTTTTCGGACACCCTATGTATCCTAAGTATATACTACGTAATCAGATAAATCAGAATAAAAGACCTATGTGTAACATTTCACACAGCAACATAAAATGTATATTAAAGTTCATGAAAACTGATTACTTAAATGTAATGTTTTGATAAACACATAAAAATGTTTATCTCCTCCCTGACTATACTTTAGCATCACCTGGGGAATTTGATGTGATTTGCTTCATTTTCTTCTAATAATTCCAATGTCCAGCACACACCTGAGACCAATTAATCCAGAACCTGGAGGGTATAGAACAGGGAATGGAACCCAGGTCTCTGTATCTTTTAAAAGCACCCCCTACATTATAGGATTCCATCCATAGCAACTGCTCATGAAGTCTATAAGCATTAAGCAATGCAGCACAGATGCTTTTAATTGCACTCAAGAGTGAAGTGCAATTAAGAAAATCTGTGTTGTGATTGATCTTCCTGTATATGGAAGACTTCTGCACTAAATAAGGTATGTCACTAAGGTGAATTAAATAAATTTCTGACTTTTCTTTGAAATCCAACACTTTTTTATTCTTCCAGGTTAATTATATAAGCCAATTGCAATGATATAACGTGTGGTAAAACACACGTTATAAGTGCAGAAGGAGAAAACACTAAGGTGCTCAACATCATCCTATCTAATAAAAGAGTAATATGCAGATTGACCATCACTCCAACACACAAGATGGCTGCCCCCATGTGGTCTAAGATCCTGCTCCCATGTGGACACAAGATGGCTACCACAAGATGGCCAGCAAGGGAGGGCGGTTGGGAGGGACTAGGCCTGCAAGGGAGGGCAGTTGTGGGCAATCAGGCCAGCAGGGGAGGGATGTTGGGAGGGACCAGGCCCACAAGGGAGGGCAGTTAGGGGTGACCAAGCCAGCAGAGGAGGGAAGTTGGGGGCGACCAGGCCTACAGGGGAAGGCAGTTAGGGGGAAACAGGCTGGCAGGGGAGTGGTTAGGCATCAAGCAGGCTGGCAGGGGAGTGGTTAGGGGGTGATCAGGCTGGCAGACAGAAGTGGTTAGGGGCAATCAGGAAGGCAAGCAGGCAAGCAGTTGGGAGCCAGCAGTCCTAGATTGTGAGAGGGATGTCCGACTGCCCGTTTAGGCCCAATCCGGATCGGGCCTAAACAGGCAGTCAGACATCCCTCAAGGGGTCCCAGATTGGAGAGGGTGCAGGCTGGGCTGAGGGACACCCCCACCCCCGTGCACTAATTTCGTGCACCGGGCCTCTAGTAGAAAATATAAGAAGGCTTGGTGGAGATCCTTTAATGCCTTTACAGAAACTGATTCAGTTCTGCCCGTGAGTACCAGGTAGCTGGGACCCCCGGAGGTACCCACTGCTCCTCCAGTTGGTCAGGCTTTTTGGTGGTTCCAGCCTTCCTATGTGAAGGAGAACAGTAAAGTAAGATAAAATCTTACCCTTAAAAATTAATCTAGGACAAAACCCTATGACCAGGCATGAAAAAACTTGGATTCTAACGTAGATATGCCCTGTTTACCAACATGACTTCTAATAACTCACTTTCCCTGAAGCAAAGTGTCCTCGTCTGTGAAATGCAGGCATTTGACCAGAGTTGCGCAGGTCCCCTACTAGCTCCAGATTCCTAGGTTTTACCCAGCAGTCATTCTACTTGGAAAGAAAATTATGAATTCATATTTCCTGTTCAAATAATTGCATCAATCCTCCCCTGACCAGAAAAGCAGCAATACCAGAGGGAAAATCCTCAATCAGAGCCTCTCCCTGGTCCCCCTGACAATTCAAATACATTAAGTTTAGGGAATGTGGTTAGAGTGCACTCAGGGTTTACGTACATAATACAGAAAACAGCTGCATTATGAGGCACAAATTCCTCCTTTTGTCCTATCGAGGGAAGATCACTGTTTAAAGCTTTTGAGACTTTCTTTTTTTTATTGATATTCCTTTATTACTGGTCTATTAGATCATAGCAAAACAAAACATTACTTTTGTTTCTTTTTTTTATTAATTTCCTTGTTGATTAAGGTATCACATATATCTATGGGTCACCGGATGTATAACTTTCCAATGGTCTAAAGAACAAAACTGAATTCAGAATGGGTGATAAAGTGCTTTGAATCTAAGGAAATAAAGCTCATAAAAATCCAGATACTGAGGATCATAAGGGCACACAGACTAGAAAACTAGGAGACTCATGGTTATGAGACAAGACCCAAGTGTGTCTCAGTTTCCAAAATGAAGGTCTATGCATGCAACATACACCCTTGAAGAGGAGTCAAGATACTTGAGGTATTTTGTGTGTGTGTGTGTTTACCAAGATACATGCAACCTGCCAAGGACTCTAAGTGAGAAATGGCATAACATTTGGAAAAACATTCAAGATTCTAGAGAAGCATGTATCAGAAACTAAAAAGATTCGTCATTGGACTCAGAATAGAATTAAGATGGATATCTTTGCCAGATTGTACACTAAATATTCCCCCTATTGTTTCCCAAAGAATTTCGATTTTGTTCAGGGAAGCAGCAAATCCTACTAGAAATACTCAGCCTCACAGCCTCTCTTGCATGAGCAGGAGGTGCAGGGGTGGGAAAGAGGGTCATGAGATAGTTCTGGCCCATTGATTTAGGCAAAAATCTCTGGAGATGCCATCCTCTCCCAAATAAGAAAAGACAAAAGCCTCTGAAGGAGATGGGCTGCTGGCTCCTCCTCTTCCTCCAGCCTGGAGCCTCTGTCTTGTAACCATGAGGTGATGAGTGGGAAGACAAAAGCCCTAAGGTAAGGATAGGAGGGCAAAAGATAGGAGGGGGCTGAGACATGGGACGCCACAGAACCACCAGACCATCCTGGACTTCGTGCTATAAGAGGAAATAAAGCACTATTTGATTAAGCCAAATTAGAGGCAGACTATCACATTTAATAAACCGAACAACTCATTAATTACAGTTTAATAATCCTTTATGACTCTGCAATGCTGAGGAATTGGAAAGCGCAAAAAAACCTGGACAACAGATTATATCCTGAACTTCCAACATCTGCTCATGGGAACCAAATACCTCTTGTTGATAATGTAATCCCCCTTATGATTGAAAAAAAATAAAGTCTTCAAGGAACCAGATGAATTCAGAACTTTAAGCCACATGTGACAAAATGCTTAGCATATCCTTACTGAGCAGGGGGTGTTTTTTGCCATTTCTATAAACAATGGAGGAAAGATCGAGAGGGACTAAAATTAGAACCATGCCAGAGCCCTGACATTTGAGATGATATTAAAACTACAAAGTGGCACTTACAAATGACGAGAAACTCACAGGAGACAAGCACATCTGCCTTGTGTAGCTGATTGAAATTTGAAAGGAAGCATTAAGACTCAGCAGTTGCAGATAATGCCTGAAGAATTTCATTTAGCTGAAGAGAGACAAATAGGAAAATTCTCTTTTTCCGGTTCATGAAGAGGTAGTGAGGCACAGACACCTGACTGCCGGAATAAATAAACTCTGTTGGGGCTGCATGGTGTTTACTGCTTGAAGCGGGGAGCATCTGACTTCTGCCTGGACTGGCCAGAGCAGAGCAACAGTGTGGCTAAGCCTGGGGATCTCCAGCAGTGGGTGCACTGCAGCATTGTCAGGCTGCTATGTGGACATCAGTGAAAGTTCAAAAAAGAAAATGTCCCCTGCGTCTAGGAGTTATTTTGATTGAGAAACTCCAAACTTCCAGAGGCGCTTCCGTGCAGAACCACTGCCAGCAAGGCATTCAAACACACTTGCACAAAGGAGTGTGCCTTCTCCTTTCCATCCAGGGAGATGACCCTTTGACCCCCTCATAGATTTGTCATGAAAACTGGTCAAGAGCCTTCACCTAGTCCAGTGGTCGGCAAACTGAGGCTCGTGACTAATGAGTTTGCCGACCACTGACCTAGTCGGACCTCAGGACTGACTGCCTCACCACTGTTGGCTCAAGACAGATCAGCAGAGCAACCAGAGTGTCAAACGCAGGACCCAAGCAGCAAGTCAGACACAACAGCCCCATCCAACATAGTCAACTACTGATGCACCCAATGGATAGATATCTCACTGTGAGTGTAACGGGGTTTGAAGGTGTGTTTTTTTCCAGCTTGCTAAAAACTTGATTGAGAGTCACTGATCAGAAATTATGTCAGGAAGCCTCTACTAATGTAAGCAAAGGTAATATTCTTCACCTCCTTCTGCAGATAACAATATAAAGGTTCTCAAAAAATATTCCACAACAATCCTGGAGTCTCTAAGAACTTTCATCGGGCCATACAGCCAAACCATTTGCATAATAATGCTCAGTTATCATTTGTCTTTTCTTTTTCACTGTTGGTTATTTTCCTATATATATCTGCCAAACACTCAAGTCTCAGAAATCACAGTTTCTGTCCACAATTCTTTCAAGTAAAAATATTGTCATATTAAAAAAATCAACTCAAACAACAGCACAAGGTCATTCCTTGAAGATGACACCATATTTTGGTATGTAGCAGAAGTCAATATACACACCTGCCATTTCATTACTAATATTTTTAAAAACATGTATTAAAGGGTTGAGATTTAATAAAATTAATTATTTGTATCACTTCATCATGAACCTATTTAAGTAAAACTGGTTTTTGTTGCTTTGCTTTTACTGTGTGTGGTAAAGAATGCCATGTCAGTCCAGTTTGCTGTCACTGCCATGATTCATGCTCAGACATCTGCAGTTTTACTCATTGTTGCTTTAGCACCATTAGCGCAAAAGTCAACATGAGAAAAGGCAGAGGTGCTGGCAGTGACAAAATCTATCTTTCAAAAGAAAAAGAAAAACTTAGAAAACTTGTATTGGCAATGTGAGCTTCCCAAAACTTAGTATTTTCTGATGAAACTAGTAATGATATTAACAAATATGATTTTTGATGTCATACTTAAAATTTGACAATTGGAAGATCTTCATAACTCTGAAAATTCATATTTTCCACATTATCGATGAATGGTATATTAAAATCATGGCTGAGTAAAAGATCTATTCAAAGTGCAAGGCCACTGGATTCTGCAGTAATAGACTACAAAAAACTCATTGATGTATTTTCATATTACACATTGTAATTAACCTTTTAAAATTTAACATTTGCCCCATTTGTCAAATTTTGGTGTAATACCAAGAAATATATCCTCAATTATCTACAAAGGCTGTTGAAATACTCCCCCATTTACCACCTCCATATCTGTGTGAAGCTGGATGGTCTTCATATACTTTAACCCAAACAACATATTGCAACAGATTGAATGCAGAATCAAATGCAAGACTCAGCTGTCTTCTATCAAACCAGACATTAAACCAGAAAGAGATTTGCAAAAAATGTGAGGCAATGCCACTTTCTCACTAAAATTTTGTTTGAGAAAATATGTTTATTTTTAGTTAAAATGTTACTTATATTAGCATTAAATGTGTTTATTATGGACATTTAAAATGAATTAATAAATGTGTTTAATTTTCTCAGTTTCTCAGTTTTAATTTCTAATGCAGCAAATATCAATAGATATAAGCCACATAAACTATAGGTCTTTGGGGTCCTTAAGAAATATTAATAGTGTAGAAAGGACACAGATGAAAAAATTTGAGAACTGCTGCCTTAAGTCAAAAAATTATAAGTACTCAAAAAATTAGACAAAAAAAAGTGTAATTACTCAAAAAAGTCATATTTGGTAAGATAGGTCTTTTTGTACCTTCCATACATTATTTCAGAGATGTACAATGCTAGGCAAAAAATATGACCCCCAAAGATGTCTAAGTTATCACATCCCAGAACCTGGAAATACGTTAGCATGTGTGGCAAAGGAGGATTAAGGTTGTAGATGGAATTAATGTTGCTCATCAGCTGATTTTAACTTAAAAAAAAAGGTTATCCTAGATCATCCAGATGAAAAAGCAAGGCAGGAGGGTCAGTGTCAGTGATGCAATGTGAGGAAAACTCTACCATCCATTGTTGGTTTTGAAGACTGTAAGGGGCCACAAGCCAAGGAATACAGCAGCCTCTACAAGCTGAAAAACACCAGAGAACAGATCCTCCCCTGGAGCCTCAGTAAGAAACTCAGTCCTGCCAACACCATGTCTTTAACCTGTGATGCCCATGCGAGATTTCTGACTTCCAGAAGTGTAAGATAATAAAGTTGTGTTTTGTTAAGCCACTGATAACTTTGAACTTCACCTGAGCCCTGCAATCCTGAGAAACAGCCAATCTTAAGGAATCACTCTACCTTTCTGTGCTCTGGGAAATGGCTCACTACAAAGAACCCCTCTTCCCTGTATGACTTAGATAAGGCTCAAGGATGCCCCCCTTGTTTACCTAAAACAAGACTAGCCACAGACCCTTCAAGTCCCCATTCTTTGCCTCATAAATGATTAATTGAATTATTTTATCCACGTTATCGATTGAAACAAAATCCATGTTAACCAAACATTGGTTAAGTTTCTCTACTTCCTCTAGGATCCTGAATTTTGACCTAACCTCAAGTAGAGCCAGCATACAGCCCCTCCTTAATGTTCTCTCCTAAGAATAGGCTGACCTCAGGGTGAAGCATTCTGTGATTGACCATGCCACCCTTCTCACTCATCCAATTCTCTCCAGCTTTGTTCACTCTTCATAAAAGAAAAGCCTTTTTCTGCTTGACTTTGGAGATGCTTGCAGATCTCACAGAGTTATCCCTATTACAATAACCCTTCCACTCCTCTTGCAATAATCCTTTTGAATAAAGTGTCTCCTTATCTAAGTCTAGATTTATTTTTTATGTAACCCCACTTTGTTACATCAGCAGTAGGAAACTCATACATCTGCCTAGCTCAACTAATAGCAGCTTATTATCCAAAGACATCTTGGGAGAATGAACAAAGCAGGAGCAGATGATAATAACATTGTTTCCCATCTATAATAATCTATATATACAAAAGCATAAGCAACCATTATGACCAGCTGGTAGCTATGACGTGCACTGACCACCAGGGGGGCAGACGTTCAACGCAGGAGCTGCCCCTGGTGGTCAGTATGCTCCCACAGCCAACTTCCCATGGTCAGCCAACCTCCCACGGTCCCTCCCCCCAGCTGGCCGGCCAACCTCCTGTAGTCCCTCCCCCTGGCCAGCCAACCTCCCATGGTCCTTCCCCCTGGCTGGCTAGCCAGCCCTGATTGGGACTGGGCAAGATGGCCCCGATTGCTGTCTACGCCTAGGGACCCCACCCATGCACGAATTCATGCACCGGGCCTCTAGTAAAAGCATAATATGCTAATTAGACCTGACAGCCAAACAGTGGAACAACCATCCAGATGACCTTCTGAATGAAGCCGGGGCTGCAAGGGCCGAGCCCCTTGCATGGATTTCATGCATCGGGACTCTAGTCCTATATAATAAAAGGGTAATATGAAAATTGTCCCCTCGACCAGGAGTTCAACCACGAGTTTGACCAGGGGGCAGGACCCCACCAATGCATGAATTCGTGCACCGGGCCTCTAGTTCAACTATAATTACCATCACATTGCTGGTATGGAAGGGCTCATAGCAAAGGTGGTGACAATTGGAGATTGAAGGTCACCAAATGAGAATCTTTGGTCAATCAAGTCAGTGATACCTCCACCCAAAGTTTCAGGTAACATAGCAGCAAAGTCCAAAGAACCATCTTAAATTCCTCTGTGGCCAAGAGCCCAGACCATCATTACAGGGTCCCCTGGATAGCCCAACCAACAGGAGTGCACTTGGCCTCTAATACATGTCTGTGTGTGGGAACTCTTGTTTTATTTCAAAATCAAAAAGTAAAACTTATAGAACAAGCACAAATCACATCAATCCTCAGAGGGGAATTGGAAAAAGAATGTCCCCTCAATCATAACATTATGAAGCCCTTCAGGAGTACCCTAAACCTCATGCCATGTAGTATTTTCAAGGATATTCTTTAAATAGAAATGACTTTGTTTTCCTGTTTGCATTATTTTGAGCATCAGGGGGTACAATGCAAGTATAATGCTGATTACTAACGTTTTTAAGTGGCAAAATGAAACCTTTTAGTTCCTAAGAAAGAAATCTTTATCTCCTAAAAGTCACCCTGATGAACCCAGTGTTTCAGTAGTGTTGAGTGTTATTTTAATGTCTTAAGTTCTCTCTCTATTTTTTTTTTACTTGAACATTTAGAAATGAAGGAGCAAAAGGACCCACTAAGTTTCCTTAGCAGCTAGCAGAAAGGAGCTCGTGAGTAAGGCACACACGTGTGCGCACAAGCACACTTCCATCATGCCACATCACTCCAACACAGACAGCATTTTAACCCTCTCTATCTAATCCACAGGTTGCAATCCTTATCTACCCAGAACACTCACTCCTGTGTGAGGAATCATTGCTATGCTAAAACAACCAACACATCCACTTTAGTTGTTCCCATCTTTTCCACACAGTAGGTAGAATCTGAAATTTCCTATGAAATGCTGAGCAGGCAATGTAGGATAGCTCATAAAATAAAAAACATTTTAAATGGGGTGACCTGCCCACAGCTGCACTCCCAGCCATATTTTATTACGATTCCACTGATTCCATTCCTCCCTTGGAGCCCAGAAACCTGGTTTGCATTTCCCCTGCAACTTCAAATCTTCAGGAGGCCTTTCCCAGCTGAGTGGCCCGAGGCAGGGGCTATGGCCCTTCTCCAAGCACAGCACACTTGCTGTTTCTAACCAGCCACCTGACAAAACTGTGAATTGTCCCCATATGAAGGCTGGAGGTTGTGGAGGGGAGTTAGAAACAGAGAAAAAAGAAATGCAGATTATGCCTAAAACAAACTGGACTTGTGTATAGATAATCTCCCACCCGTGGACCACCTTTGATTCCCGGACATGCAAAGGGTCCCTAACCTGAGGTCCCCAGGTGGGTTTTGGGAGAGAGATCACTTCCTGTTATTAGATGCAAATTCGTGGGAGGTGAGTGGAGGTGGAAACAGCTTTCATCAGTTTCTCAATAAAAATTTAAAACCCATCTTGGAAAGGTTTCAAATTCAATTGTGAAATATCCTCTTTAAAGTCTCCAGCACAGCTCAAACTATTAAAAATAATCTGGGGAGGGAGGTATGTGGGGGTGGAAGAAGGCATAGAGGGGATAAATGGTGACAGCAAAAATTAAATAAAATTAAAAATAAAGAAATAATTTTTAAAATCCCTCTCATATCTGTATTTTAACTTCAGGTGTAACCAAACAAAAAAAAATTAAAGGGGAAAAAAAGGAGAAACAAAGAAACAGAGAGGAAGAAAACAAAAATTAGAGTATAGGACAAATTAACAAGCTAGATAAAGATAAAAGGTAAAGATTATCCTTTTATGGAAATAAAGGTCAAACAGAAATTGCTACTGTCTGAGAATTTGAGAGCTAAAAGAATCACTTATTCCAATACTCTGTTTTAACAAATAAAAACAATTAGTGATTTATCAAGGACCATAGAGCTAAACTTTTGCCTGATCACTCCCTCTTGTATCTTAAAACCAGCAGCAGAAAACTGTTCAGGGTGAATGGGCAATGAGGAGTCATTACACAAAGGCATTGGCAGCATCTGCTGGCTCACTGACAGGCTTCTGGAGAAGATATACCACCCTAGGCTTGCCCTTGAAGGTATTATGGTGCACAAAAGTATGCAGTGGGAATGGGACTAGCATTGAACAAATTGAAGTGAAGATTTTTAAAGTTGTATTTGGTGATTTCCTTTTGGTTTTACCACTTTTCTTTCTACCTATCACTATGCCCCAAGAATTAAGAGAATTGGATTAAAAAAACATTTTTGTGTTTGCTTGATGCTGATTCAGTTGTTCCATGCACTTCTTCAGAGATTATTATTGTTTAAAAAGATGTTCTTTGAGAGCATTAAATTACCCGATTAGAATATTGCTGGGGTGTCGGGGCCATGGTTCAAGGATCCGCAAGTCCTTCACTGTGACCCCACACACTCACAGTCTCCAACATTAGTCTTTGCAGCCTTTTTGTCAAGGTCAGGAGCAATGTTGACCAGTCAAGAATCTAAACACCCTGGGTTGCAGCCTCACTCCTCCCTGTCTTTGGTCCTGCTACTCCCTCTCTCTCTGAAATGCCCTTCCTCCTTTGTCTATCTGAGGAGGCCCTGCTTGTATTTCCTCTTTCTCCCTCACCTCATCACTGGTAGAAATGGCCCTCTTTTTCTCTATGACCTCACTAGACCCTAAGGTCGTTGAAGGTAAAAACGACATCTTATTCATCTCTGAAGGCCCAGTAACTGGCAGAGAGTCTGACATGAAGAAGGAAGTCTCTGATTGTGTATGGTTGAAGATTTAATGGACTTAGAATTTATTCATCTGACAAGCATTTATTGCTCATTTCTGTGTACCAGGTCTGTGCTATCAGGAAGAGATATAAAAATGAATGTTACAGTTCCTGTTTACAAAATCTCTTTGTCTAATGAAAATGAATGCAAATATGTCACTTCTATGGGAAAAAAAATATTTTAAGTTTATTCCCTCTGATAATAGTCCAGAGTCATGGTATTCATGGAAGAATAATCTATCATTATATTCTACCAGTGTAAGAATATTCCACTATTCTTAGAGGAACTCATTTAACTGTGTATCACATCCACGCCTAATGAAGTTTTAATAATGCTATGTTTTAAAAGTTAAATTCAAATTAACAGAGGCCTGAAGATGTTAGGGTTGGGCAAGGGTAGTACAAGACAACAAAGAAGAAAATTAAATAAAAGAACAATAAAACTAAAACAGAAGAAAATTAAATATAAGAACAGTAGAACAATAAATCAAATTTTACAGTAGAAAATTTTGTTCTGTTTCTTTGTCTCAAAGAAAAGGCTAAGGAGAAGTTCCCTTTATTCTCTAGAAAATCTGTCACTGGCCCATGAAGGTAGGCACGCACTCAGTCTCTACCTCAAGACTTCATTTATAGTGTTCTCCTATTTTCAAAAATGGATTTCTGTAAAATGTTTTATAATGTGGATGGGTTTCTTTGGGGTCTGCCTCTGCACTATAGCTGCATTAAAAAAAGACATTAATAACTTCTTCGTTAATGGGTTTTTCAGAGTCTCCAAAGACTCACCTTGTACATTATAACTTCCTCCCACTTAGTCCCCTGACTAGGTCTTGATTGCCCTTGTAAGACATCTTCAGGACATGTTGCTTAAGTTAAAGATGGTCCTTAGGAGAAATAACTTCCCATACTATGTGTAATGTGTGCCCATGAACCAACAGAGCTGAAATGCAGTCATTGTGTCATTTCACCTTTGTCCCATGAAACGCCCAGCTCTGAGAGAGCTGACCCTGGCTACTAAGTAAAGAATTTCATTGACAGAGGCAGCTGAGGCTCTATCCCAAACCTGAGAGGTGACTTTGACCTGGTTATTTCACATTTTGTCCTTTGCCAACCAGCGGTCGCCAAACGGTGGTGCACGGACCACTGGTGGTCTGTGAGGTCCAAAAGGTTGGCAACCGCTGCAGTAGTCAATTCACCTAACCACTAGTTTCATAAGGTGGGATGTAGAGTTCCCTACAAATTTTTGCATTTTTGAAACTTATAGAAGAATGAAAAAAGACTCTATAGGATCGCAATTTTTAAGTGTATGTCTGAGTGTGTGTGTCACACACACATTCTTAGGAAATGTGTGTGTGTGTGTGTGTGTGTGTATATATATATATACTTGTGTGTGTGTACAATACATATAAATGTATAAGTATACATATACATATATAGCAGTGGGCAAAAGTAGTTTTACAGTTGTTCATATGGAAAAAAAACAATAATAAATAGCACAGTAATAAACTCTGTTTGGAATACTCACAACTGTAAATCTACTTTTGCCCACACCTGTGTACAGATACATATATAGATACATAGTTACTAGAGGCCCGGTGCACAAAATTCGTGCACTCGGGAGGGGGTCCCTCAGCTCAGACTGCACCCTCTCTCAGTCTGGCAGCCCTCAGGGGATGTTGCAGAGGTGAGAGAGGCTCCCACCACCTTTGCTGCGCTAGCCAGCCATGAGCCCAGCTTCTGGCTGAGCGGCGCTCCCCCTGTGGGAGCACACTGACCACCAGGGGACAGCTTCTGATTGAGCATCTGCCCCCTGGTGGTCAGTGCATGTCATAGCGACCGGTAGTTCTGCTGTTCGGTTGATTTGCATATTAGCCTTTTATTATTTAGGATAATGTTTTATTATGGGCAAGGCCTCTAATTCAATGTTTTTTTAGGTAGTTAAAGGGAGGGGCAGAATTTTCACTTGAGCCTGAAGCTAAAATTGCCCTTAGCTCAAAAATCTGCATACCACTGAGACACATCTTGGTGAGGCTCATTCTGAACCCCCCACTGTTCTCTTATGTGTATAAGTATTGGGAACCATCTTATCTCTTTAGTGAAAGGAACCTTTTGTTATGTTACAATGACTAACTTTATCTCATGAGTTGTGTTTTGGCTTCAAGTCTATATCCAGTATTCATGCAGCAACTTCAGCTCTTCTGTTCAATATTTATCTGGCATATCTTTTATTTTATTTTCTCTAAATCTTTCTAGATTTTTATGTATTAGACTAGTGGCCTGGTGCACGAAATTCATGCATGGGGTCGGGGGAGTCCCTCAGCCTGGCCTGCACCCTCTCCAATCTGGGACCCCTCAGGGGATGTCCGACTGCCAGTTTAGGCCGATCCCTGTGGGCCAGCAGTTGGACATCTCTCTCACAATCTGGGACCGCTGGCTCCTAACCACTCACCTGCCTGCCTGCCTAGTCGCCCCTAACCACTCTGCATGCTGGCCTGCTTGCCCCCAACTGCCCCCCCCCCCCCCGCTGGCCTGATCACCCCCAACTGCCCTCCCCTCCTGGCCTGATCGCCCCTAACTGCCTCTGCCTCGCCACCATGGCTTTGTCCGGAAGGTCTCCCGGTCTAATTAGCATATTACCCTTTTATTAGTATAGTTAGGAATAGCCCATGGACACAGACAATAGTCTGGCAAAAGCCTGGAAGGGGCAGGTGCAGGGTGGAGGAGATCAATGAGGGGGAAAAAAAAAACTAAAACTAAAGGACATCTGTAATACTTTCAACAATAAAGATACATTTTAAATAAAGGAAAATACCTTAGTTGAAAAGAGTTTTATGTGAAATAATATAAGTAATTGCTCTACACTGTACTTTATATTCTCAACTCCTCTCAAAGAGATATTAATCGACCCTTTGTTCACTTAATATTAATTGACGCTATGTTCACTGACTGCAGGACTGACTTCCGCCATGCTGACCCAGCACTGACTGCCACAGGGGCTGCGATCAGACCCTGCTTCTCTCTCCAGGCCTGATCGCAGCCCCCTCGGCAGTTAGTGCTGGGTCGAAGAGGTGCCCGCAGCGTGGCAGTCAGTGCTGGGTCGCTATGGCAACCCAGCACTGACTGCAGGACTGACTTCTGGTGTTCAGTCAAGCCTTCAGTTGTTTTGGTCATTACGGACCTTGGCTCTTTATATATATAGATATAGAAATTAAAGGTAGAGTCTTGAAATGGATCTCAAATTTTGCTCCATGAGATCTATGGCACCACAGAATGGAAACTCTGCAAGGGCAGGAACCATGTAGGCTCATATGGGTCCCTGATTCTAGTCTTCAATTTTTAGCCTTTTCTGGTTCTAATAGAAATCAAGTCTGCATCTGTCTAACTGCCTGTCACTGGGGCTAGCGAGTGCTGCCCGCCTGCTTTAGTTTAGTAAGTGAAGTCTAAATTCAGATGTAACAAACGAAGATTCCCTGAAGCAGTTCTTTACCTTTTATGAGTTACAGACAGCTTTAAGAATCAAAAAAAAATTGGTACATTAGTAAACTCACACAAAAGTCCACATATGATTTGTAGAAGATCACAGGCCCTGGTTAATTTAGGAGTCTCTACTCTTGAAAATATTTTCAAAAGCCACATGCCTCATTTCCTTCCCTTTCATCTTCAGGTTGGCATTTCCTTGTTTCATTTTTGTCTGTCCTGTCTTTGGTGCTGACCAGAGAACACTTGTTAGGAAAATCATCAGTGAAATTAACAGTAACTGCAGTAGTAGGTATGTGTCTCAACATTTTGCCCTTAAAAAAATAACAGTCTGATTTAAACAGTAGCACTGGTTTTACACAGATGATACAGCATTTGTGACACTAAAATCAGCTTCAAAACAAATGGTTGTCTCACGCTACTCACCGCTCTGTCACGGGACTGTCAGAGGCTGCCTGTGCGTCCTCCACATCCGAGGAAGCTTGGCCAACTGGCACTCAGAGGAGATGACATGCATCAACAGCATCAGTCTCAGAAGGCCTCCAAGTGTTACACCGAAAGTGCAAATACAAAGCATGATAGAAGAGATATCCTGGGGCATCATCTGCAAATAAATAGCAGAAATTGAAAAGCTGCTTCCAAAATTTAGATTCATAGCTGTGATTCAGTGTAGCATGATGGCTTAAAGCACAGGCTGGGGATTCCAATAGGCCTCTCTCTGCCACTTATTTGTCCTTTATAACTAGTTACTGAACCACCCTGATAATCATTTTCTGCTTATATAAAATGGGGGGAGGGATCTCCATTTTCCTAGGGGGGGGAGAAAGAGAGAGAGAGAGAGAGAGAGAGAGAGAGAGAGAGAGAGAGAGAGAGAGAGAGGTGGCGAGAAAGAGAAAGAGGCGGAAAGAGAGAGGGCAAGCTCTCTGGTGTCACTTCTTATAAGGACACTAATCCCATCAGTCAGGACCCCCACCCCATGACCTCATTTAAGCTTAATTACCTTGTTTATATGCCCTATCTCCAAATACAGTCACGTTGCGGAGTTAGAGCTTTAGGGGACAGAATTCATTCCATAGGAAGTGGTAATAGATGTATGTATTCTGAACAATTTGAAATAATGTGATCAAAACTATGGCCTTATCTCTGATTTACAAATTTTATACTTTTTGAACTAAGAACAATAAAAATTCTGAGTTGAGAAAAAAATATCACATATAAAATTTATTTTTCCTCCACATGGTTCAAGGGGAGCCAGGCTAAGCATGGCAATTCTTCACCTTCTGACCACTGTGTAAAAATGTACACTTGAGTGGCCAGATTGTTATGATCTCTAAATGCATAATAATCTGGCCACTCAGTGTGTGTGTGTGTGTGTGTGTGTGTGTGTGTGTGTGTGTGTATATATATATATATATATATATATATATATATATATATACTGGTGCATGAATTCGTGCATGGGTGGGGTTTGGCCAGCTTGGCCAGGGGGAGGGGACATGGGCGGTTGGCCGGCTTGCCTGCTGGTGGAGCTCCTGGTCGAGGGGACAATTTTTATATTAGCCTTTTATTACATAGGATATACACTGAGTGGCCAGATTATTATGTGTTCAGAGATCATAATAATCTGACACTCAGTGTACAAATTAAGGTTTGGGTTATGCAGCTCAAAAGACAACACTACGGACACTCCAGCACCTGTAGCAGAGACTGGGGCAGAAGGAGCAGGTTCTCCAACACTTTTCTGCTTGTGCTGCACTGGGCCTTGTCACTGGAGGAGTCTGGGAGCCAAGGAGAATAATTTAAGGTTCATGTCACACAGAGAGTAAGGAAGAAGGAAGGGCACGTTTTGCGAATTGGAAAAAAATTGCCTAGTTCTCTATTAAATCTACATATTTTCTAAGCAAGGACTTCTGAAGAAACTGAAATATGAGAAAAAAAAGCTCTCCAGCATTCCCATGCCTCTCTCCCTTTGTATTATTCCTTCAGCCTGAAGGCTATCCCCCACTTTCCTGTGGGGCAAACTTGAAGTCCCAGGGCATGTAACAATTACTTCCTCTCTGTAATTTCTCCTAAATCTCAGCACTTTCTCTCTCTCTCACCTTTATGTCCCAATACATTTCTTTCCATACCCTTATTGCTGTGTGACCTTTAGCAAGCTCCTTACTGCTCCATGCCTCAGTTTCCTCACCTATATAATGGGTTTAATGTTGATATGTATCTCATAGATTAGTGATAATTACTGAAATCACTATCTTCTGTGCTTCACTTTGAATAGTTCATACTGCTGTTCTTCAACCTTTATTTCTGCAGTCCAATGAGCTGGTAAACCCATCTGGTTAATTTTTTTTATGTGTGATATTGTGCTTGTTAGCTTTATAATTACATTTGGTTCTTCTTATATCTTTAATTTCTATTTTCATTATATTCATGTTTTCTTTTAAATCTTTGAGCATATTTATATTAGCAGTTTAAAATCCTTGTCTGTTGGAGAGGGAATAATGGCGGCGGAATAGACAGACGTGTTCCGAGCCTTGTCCCGGAGCAGAAAGAAAGAACAGCTGAGGGTCGCACAAGGAGTGTTTGTTGGCCGGTTGGGAGACAGCTGAATTCCAGAAGGAGGTGGGGGACTGCTGAACGGGGTTCCCCTGACCTGGCAGCACCAACTGCGGCTGGGTCCCCTCCCGGAGCTGCGGGCTTGGACGCGGAGTCTGCGCCATCTTGATCCGGAAAGTGGAGCTTATCTGAAGCCTGAGAATCCACAACTGCGGCACCCCAGGAACAGCTGCGAGCCCCAGAACAACGCTCCCCAACTGGCGCAAGCACACGGGTTCAGAGGAGCTCTACACTCCACCACGGAAAGGTCAGATTTCGCCTGGGATAAGGTGAGGTCTCTGGTCCCGGCGGGAGAAAGGAACGCGCGTTTTGCGGGAGCTGGAGGACCAGGGAAGTCTGTGCCTAGAAAAATCCGTGGCTGTAGGGGCTGGCGTGATCTGTGATTGTGGAAAGGGGTCCTCAGAGCTGCTAAGAGAAGGGCACTCTAAAAAGCAACCCATTTTGATCTGAAGTGCAGGGACACCCTAAGAATTTCAGGCAGTCCAGACTTACGCGCAGCCCCTGCGTTCCCTGGGTGCCTGGGCTTACGCGGAGTCCCGGAGTTCGCACAACTGAGCTTTTTCCTCTTGAAATTCTTGCCTCTGATTACTAAGCCCAATACATAGGATCACCCAGTTGGGGACACCCTGGGAGACTGCAGGGGAAGGTTGTTTTTCTGGAACCTGGGGATCGGAGCTGGGCGTGACCATCAGAGAGTCAGCTCTGAGGCAGACCACTCCCACAGGCCAGTGGCGAGTGCGGGAAAGAAGGCTCTAACACTGCCTAGAGAGGCCATAGATAGACCCGGAAGTTAATCCAGAAACACTGCCACCCAGGGGCTGAATCACAAATTGACTCTTGTGTAATCAAAAATAAAGGAATACGAGAAATTAAGACACACCGCCTGCTTAAAATCAGGACTGGCTTACAACACCGAAGAGCAGTGGATCGCAGGGAACTGCAATACTGTCTGGACTGAGAAACAAGCGTGCCAAACAGAAAAACAGAGGAAGTGAATGACCTTCACTACTTCACATTTTATTTTTACCTTTTATTTTTTTATTTTTTTATTCTTTTTTATTTTCATTTTTTGCATCTTTTAATCAAGAAACTTTTTTTTCTCTTTTTTCATCACTTGATTTTACCTTTTTAATTATTACATTTTTATTTTCAATCCGTATTATTACTACTGCTATTTTATCTTTTTTTTTTTTTTTTTTTTTTTTTTTTTTAAGTGTCATTTTATTTTCTCTTCATTTTATTTTGGGATTAGGGTTCTACATTCTATTTCTATCTTTCCTTTAGCATCGTTTTACTCTATCTCAACTCTACCTTTAGGCCATCACTCCCCTCCTAACCTCCCCCTTTTCAGTGTCCTGTTTATCTTACCCTTTTACTGCTTTAGATTCTCCCTATTCTTTCTGTTTACCCCTTGTTAAAATTTCACCCTACTTACATATCTAATCTCCAAGCCCCTGCTCCAAGTCCACATACACCTCTCCCTTCGCTGTCTGAGCTATCCATAAACTTGTCCTTCTCTCTGTCCTTTTGTTGTTGTTTGCTTGAATGTAGATTATATCCAATTTTTATGCTTTTTTGTGAGATTGTTTTGCTTATTCTTCTTTTGTTTATTTTTTTGTTTGTTTTGTGCTTCAGCTTTCCCTTGCCTCACTCCATATTAGTTGGTGTTGTAGTTTGTACTAATCCCCAGGCACTTGTTGCTGGCATTTGCTGGGATTAGTGATTGTTCTATTGGAGTTTTATCCCCAATATATATAGTCTGTTCCCCTATCTCTCTTAGTCACTTTCTTGTCTCTCTTACTTTTTTTTTTTTCTTTTTTTTCTTCTCTTTACTTTCCCTTTTCCCAATTTCATTTTCACACTCCTTTTTTCTTTTTTTTATTTCTTTCTTTCTTTTTTCCTCTTCTTCTTTCTCTCCTATCACCTAATTTGCCTTTTTCTGGTGGTCACCTTTATTGGAGGTTATTAATATCGTGAATACATTCCTGTTCAGTGCCTTGTGAGTTGTACCTGGTAGTGCTGTATTTTGTGCCTTTAAATCAACCCAGGAGAGAGAGAACTACATAACCAGACACCCAGAGAAGAGAGACCATGGGGAGACAAAGAGGCAGCCCGCATATGAAAGAAAAGCAGGCATCACCAGAAAAGGAAGTAAACGAAATGGAGGCAAGCAACCTTCCAGAAAAAGAATTCAGAGAAATGGTCATAAGGTGGCTGAAAAGAATGGAAGACAAATTCGACAATATGAGCAAGAACCAAGAGGAAATGAAGAAGAACCAAGAAGAAATGAAAAATGACATCGCTGCTGTAAAGAACTCAATAGAAAGCATCAAGAGTAGACTAGAAGAAGCAGAGGACCGCATCAGTGAGCTAGAAGACAAGATGGAAAAAAATACCCAAGAAAAGCAACTTCTAGAAAAAAAAATTAAAAGGCAAGAGGAGAGTCTAAGGGAACTTTGGGACAACACGAAACAAAACAACATCCGCATAATAGGGGTTCCAGAAGGAAAGGAAGCTGAGCAAGGAATAGAAAACCTCTTTGAAGAAATAATGACAGAAAATTTCCCAGATATAGGGAAGAAAAAACACACACAAATCCAAGAAGCTCACAGAGTCCCAAGCAAAATGAACCCCAAAAGACCGACGCCAAGGCACATTATAATTAAATTGGCAAACAACAACGACAAAGTAAGAATCTTAAAAGCAGCAAGAGAGAGACAGAAAGTTACATACAAAGGAACCCCCATCAGACTAGCAACTGATTTCTCAACAGAAACTCATCAGGCCAGAAGGGAATGGAATGAAATATACAAAGTCATGCAAAGGAAGGGGCTGAATCCAAGAATACTGTACCCAGCAAGGCTGTCAATCAAAATTGAAGGTGAAATCAGGAGCTTCACAGACAAAAAAGGACTAAGGGAATTTATTACCACCAAACCAGCAATGCAAGAAATGCTAAAGGGTCTGCTGTAAAAAAAAAGAAATAGGAAGTGAAGAAGTAACACAGGGGTAAAGAATAGGAATGGCGACAAATAAGTACCTATCAATAATAACTTTAAATGTAAATGGATTAAATGCCCCAATCAAAAGACATAGGGTAACGGACTGGATAAGAAAACACGACCCATATATCTGCTGTCTACAAGAAACCCACCTCAGAAAAAAAGACGCACACAGACTGAGGGTGAAGGGATGGAAAAAGGTTTTCCAGGCAAATGGAACTGAAAAAAAAGCTGGGGTAGCAATACTTATTTCTGACAAATTAGATCTCAAACTGAAGGACATAACAAGAGATAAGGAAGGCCATTTCATAATACTAAAGGGAGCAATCCAACAAGAAGAAATAACTCTGGTAAACATATATGCACCCAATACAGGAGCACCCAAATACATAAAAAAACTCCTAGAGGATATCAAGGGAGAGATTGACAGCAATACAATCATAGTAGGAGACTTTAATACCCCACTATCACCATTGGACAAATCCTCTAAACAAAACATCAGCAAAGAAACATCAATCCTAAATGACTCACTAGACCAGATGGAATTAATTGACATCTTCAGAACATTTCACCCCAAAGCCACAGAATATACATTCTTCTCAAGTGCACATGGGTCATTTTCAAAGATAGACCATATGTTGGGACACAGGCAAAGTCTCTTCAAATTCAAGAAGATAGAAATCATATCAAGCATCTTCTCAGACCACAGTGGCATAAAACTGGAAATCAACTACAATAAAAACAACCCAAAGAAATCAAACACATGGAGACTAAACAGCATGCTATTAAACCATGACTGGGTTACCAGAGAGATCAAAGAAGAAATAAAAAATATCATGACAACAAATGACAATGAAAACACTACAATCCAAAATCTATGGGACACAGCGAAAGCAGTCTTGAGAGGGAAGTTCATAGCTCTACAAGCCTACTGCAAAAAACAAGAAACAGGGGTAATAAATTACCTAACCCAACAACTCAAAGAGTTAGAAAAAGAGCAACAAGAAAAGCCCAGTGTAAGCAGAAGGAAGGAAATAATAAAGATCAGAGCACAGATAAACGACATAGAGACCAAAGAAACAATTCAAAAGATCAACAAGACCAAGAGCTGGTTCTTTGAAAGGATAAACAAGATTGATGAACCTCTAGCCAGGCTCACCAAGAAGCAAAGAGAGAGGACCCAAATAAACAAGATCAGAAATGAAAGAGGTGAAATAACAACAGATCCCGCTGAAATACAAAGGATTGTTAAAAAATACTATGAACAACTCTATTCCAACAAACTGGACAACCTGGAGGAAATGGACATATTCCTAGAAAAATATAACCTTCCAAAACTCAATCAGGAAGAATCTAAACAGCTCAACATGCCAGTAACTATGGAAGAAATTGAAGCAGTCATCAAAGAGCTTCCGGCAAACAAAAGCCCGGGGCCAGACGGCTTCACAGGAGAGTTCTACCAAACATTCAAGGAAGAACTAAAACCTATCCTCCTCAGACTATTCCAAAAAATTCAAGAGGAAGGAACACTTCCAAGCTCCTTCTATGAAGCCAGCATCACCCTAATACCAAAACCAGATAAAGACAACACAATGAAGGAGAATTACAGGCCAATATCCCTCATGAATGTAGATGCCAAAATCCTCAATAAAATTCTAGCAAATAGGATCCAGCAGTACATCAGAAAGATCATACACCATGACCAAGTAGGATTTATCCCAGGAATGCAAGGATGGTTCAATATCCGCAAATCAATAAATGTGATACATCACATAAACAAATTGAGAGATAAAAATCACATAGTCATATCAATTGATGCAGAAAAAGCATTTGACAAAATCCAACACCCTTTCTTGATAAAAACTCTCAACAAGGTGGGAATAGAAGGATCATACCTCAACATAATAAAAGCTATATATGATAAACCCACAGCTAACATCATACTCAATGGGCAAAAACTAAAACCATTTCCCCTAAGAACAGGAACAAGACAGGGATGCCCACTCTCACCACTCCTGTTTGACATAGTACTGGAAGTATTAGCCACTGCAATTAGACAAGAAGAAGAAATAAAAGGCATCCAAATTGGAAAAGAAGAAGTAAAGCTGTCCTTATTTGCAGATGACATGATATTGTACATAAAAAACCCGAAAGACTCCATAAAAAAACTAACAGACTTAATAAATGAATTCGGCAATGTAGCAGGATACAAAATTAATGCCAAGAAATCTATGGCATTTCTATACACCAACAATGAACTTACAGAAAGAGAGACTAAAAAAGCAATCCCATTTTCCATTGCACCAAAAAAATTAAGATACTTAGGAATAAACCTAACCAAGGAGGTAAAAGACCTATATGCGGAAAACTACAGGACACTGAAAAAAGAGATAGAGGAAGATGTAAACAGATGGAAGAACATACCATGTTCATGGATTGGTAGAATCAACATCATTAAAATGTCCATACTACCCAAAGCAATCTATAGATTCAATGCACTCCCCATTAAAATACCAACGGCGTATTTCACAGACCTAGAAAGAACTCTCCAAAAATTCATCTGGAATAAAAAAAGACCCCGAATAGCCACAGCAATCCTGAGAAAGAAGAATAAAGTAGGAGGGATCTCAATACCAGATTTCAAGCTGTATTACAAAGCCACTGTCCTCAAAACAGCCTGGTACTGGCACAAGAACAGACATATAGATCAATGGAACAGAATAGAGAATCCAGATATCGACCCAAACCAATATGCGCATTTAATATTTGACAAAGGAGGCATGAGCATACAATGGAGTCAAGACAGTCTCTTTAATAAATGGTGTTGGGAAAATTGGACAGATACATGCAAAAAAATGAAACTAGATCACCAACTTACACCATACACAAAAATAAACTCAAAATGGGTACAGGACTTAAATATAAGACGGGAAACCATAAAAATACTAGAGGAATCCACAGGCAGCAAAATCTCAGACATATGCCAAAAGAACTTTTTCAGTGATACTGCCCCTATGGCAATGGAAGCCAAACAGAAAATAAACAAATGGGACTACATCAAAATAAAAAGCTTTTGCACAGCAAAAGAAACCATCAACAAAACAACAAGAAAGACCACTGTATGGGAGAACATATTTGCAAATGGTATCACTGATAAAGGTTTAATTTCCAACATCTACAGGCAGCTTATACAACTTAATAAATGGAAGATAAAGGATCCAATAAAAAAATGGGCAACGGACCTAAATAGAATCTTTTCGAAAGAAGACAGAAGGAAGGCCAAGAGACACATGAAAACATGCTCAAAGTCACTAATTATCCGAGAGATGCAAATCAAAACAACAATGCGATACCATCTCACACCTGTCAGAATGGCTATCATCAACAAATCAACAAACGACAAGTGTTGGCGAGGCTGCGGAGAAAAAGGAACCCTCGTGCACTGCTGGTGGGAATGCAGACTGGTGCAGCCACTGTGGAGAACAGTATGGAGTTTCCTCAAAAAACTGAAAATGGAACTCCCATTTGACCCAGTAATCCCACTCCTAGGAATATATCCTAAGAAACCAGAGACACCAATCAGAAAGGATATATGCACCCCTATGTTCATAGCAGCACAATTTACAATAGCTAAGATTTGGAAACAGCCTAGGTGCCCATCAGCAGATGACTGGATCAGAAAACTATGGTACATCTACACAATGGAATACTATGCTGCCGTAAAAAAGAAGGAATTACTACCATTTGTAGGCACTTGGATGGAATTAGAGAACATTATGCTAAGTGAAATAAGCCAGTCAATGAAAGAAAAATACCACATGATCCCACTCATTTGGGGATAATGAAAAACATTATAAACTGATGAACAAAAAAATAGTTACAGAGGCAGTAAAGCATCAAACAGACGGTCAAATTACAGTGGTAAGGTTAGGGAGAGGTGGGGGAAATAAGAGATCAACTGAAGGACTTATATGCATGTATATAAGAGTAAGCAACGGATACAAAACATTGGGGGGTGAGGGCATGTATGGGAGTGGGGTGGGGGTGGGGGGCAATGGTAAGATATGTACACATATAATACCTTAATAAAAATTTGAAAAAAAAAAAAATAAATAAAAAAAATAAAATCCTTGTCTGTTAATTCCATCATTGCTGTCATTTCTGGGCCTAGTTCTATTGACTTAATTCTACCCTAATTATGGGCCACATTTTGTTCACACCTTTTTATGTCTAATATTTCTTCATTCAATGATGGATTTGTGAATATTATGTTATTGGGTTTTGATTTTGTTTTTAATTTTCCTTGAAGAGTATTGTGCTTGTTCTGGCAGGTATTGAAGTCAGATATAAGCTTGCTCCTTTAAATACCTGTTTTAGGCTGGTCTAGAGTAGCCTTTATTTGGGGGCTACTTTAGCTTTACTATCAAGGCATGAACTTTTGGAATTTCTGATAAGACAAGACCACTGGAATCTCAACTGAATGCCCAAGGTATTCAGCAAAGTCTGTCTGACTTGCCAAAAATTAGATGCCTCCCAGTGCTGTGTCAGCTCTGGGAGCAGTTATCCTTTGCCCAGCCTTGTGGAGTCTTATCCTGTGCATATGAGAATTAATAGTCAGTGAAAGATAAGGGCATATCCTGCAGATTTCTGCAGCTAACTCCCTCCTCTCCAGCACTCTGCTCTGCAAAGTCCAGCTTCCTCCTCCTCTGTCTTCTCAGCTCAGTGCAACCCATGTGCTGTGCTTGTGTTCCCTCTCCTTGCTCCAAAAAGTTCTTTCAGGCAGGAATCTGAGGAACTATAGGACTTACATGAGTAGTTTCCCTCCTTCAGACATCAGAGGGACATGCTGCCAATTGTCAAATATCTGATAGTATTTCCTACATATCAACCATATTTAGTTGATGACAAAATAAAGTGACTCTCATATTAGTTATTCTTTCATGGTTGGAAGTCCTTATACACTTCGACACGCATCTATTATACATCTTGTCATTAAATTATAGCCATTTAAAAAATTAATCTTCATATTATAAATATAGAAAGAAACATTTTGTAAAGTATATGATCATCTAACCACTATACTGTACACCAAAAACTAATACAAAATAAAATTGAACATAAACTGTAATCCTATATAATAATGAGGTAATATGCAAATTGACCATCATGCCCTCCCAAGATGGCTGCCTATGACCAGGCCGGCAGGGGGGTTAGTAAGGGATGACCAAACGACTGAACAGCATGCCCTAACCGGTTTGGCTCAGTGGATATAGCGTTGGCCTGTGGACGGAAGGGTCCCAGATTTGATTCCGGTCAAGGGCATGTACCTTGGTTGCGGGCACATTCCCAGTAGGGAGTACGCAGGAGGCAGCTGATTGATGTTTCTCTCTCATCGATGTTTCTAACTCTCTATTCCACTCCCTTCCTCTCTGTAAAAAATCAATAAAATATATTTAAAAAACAAACAAACAACTGAACAGCAGGCTGCATGGGGCAACCAGGCTGGTGGGGAGGCCGTGGGGGGCAACCTGGCTAGCGGGGGGGGGGGGCAGTTAGGGGTGACCAGGCTGGCAGGGGGGGCTGCAGTTGGGGGCAACCAGGCCCACAGGGAGGGTAGTTGGGGGCGATTAGGCTGGCCGGGGGGCCATGAGGGGCGACTAGGCCAGCGGGGGAGGGGGCAATTGGGGGCGACCAGGCCGGCACAGGGGGCAATAAGGGGTGACCAGGTGGGCAGGGGGGGGGGGCAGTTAGGAGCAACCAGGCCGGCAGGGAGGGAGCCATTGGGGGCAACCTGTCCGGCAGCGGGGGGCAGTTAGGGGCGACCAGGCCGGCATGCAGAGGCAGTGAGGGGTGATCAGGCCAGCGGGGGGGGGGGGGCAGTTAGGGGCATCCAGGCAGGCAGGCAGGTAAGTAATTAGGAGCCAGCAGTCCAGGATTGTGAGAGGGATGTCTGACTGCCGGTTTAGGCTCAATCCCCGGGATCGGGCCTAAACCAGCAGTCGGACATCCCCTGACAGGTCCCAGATTAGAGAGGGTCCAGGCTGGGTTGAGGGGACCACCCCCCCCCCACCCCGTGCATGAATTTCATGCACCAGGCCTCTAGTTAAAAATAAAGATACAAGTCCAAAAAATAAAAATTTTAATTAATCTTCAACAACCTACTAGGCCACATTGATATCAAGAACACTTGTCTTTTACATTGTAGACTCTGAATCTGGCAAAATGTCTGGTATGTGATAAGCATTGGCATGAAGTATTTGCTGAATTGGTATATGTAATTTCTTTTTCACTCCTGACTCTGGCCTCTAGTTTTCCAGATGTGACTGGCAGGCTGACTTAATTTTCTTTTTTATCGACTTTGTTTTCTCATCATTGCCTCTGCTTCCTTCAGATATAGAGCTATGTAGTTTAAGGCCAAACTGATAAACCTATCCTAATTGCTATTTATTTCTCTACTTGATTTTTCACTCCATCAAACCTTTCTTAGGACTGTGGGCAAGCCTCTCCTTGGGCCCTTATTCCATTCTGCTCTATATTATAATCATTTGCATACTGATTAGTTTTCCCTTGCACCATCAAACCATATTCACCTTCAGGGTAGAGACCCTATCACTGTATCTCCTATCATGCTTAAAACAGAATTTGGACAGATCCTGAATAATGGCGGCGGAATAGACAGACGTGTTCCGAGCCTTGTCCCGGAGCAGAAAGAAAGAACAGCTGAGGGTCGCGCAAGGAGTGTTTGTTGGCTGGTTGGGAGACAGCTGAATTCCAGAAGGAGGTGGGGGACTGCTGAACGGGGTTCCCCTGACCTGGCAGCACGAACTGCGGCTGGGTCCCCTCCCGGAGCTGCGGGCTTGGACGCGGAGTCTGCGCCATCTTGATCCGGAAAGTGGAGCTTATCTGAAGCCTGAGAATCCACAACGGCGGCACCCCAGGAACAGCTGCGAGCCCCAGAACAACGCTCCCCAACTGGCGCAAGCACACGGGTTCAGAGAAGCTCTACACTCCACTACGGAAAGGTCAGATTTCGCCTGGGATAAGGTGAGGTCTCTGGTCCCGGCGGGAGAGAGGAACGCGCGTTTTGCGGGAGCTGGAGGACCAGGGAAGTCTGTGCCTAGAAAAATCCGTGGCTGTAGGGGCTGGCGTGATCTGTGACTGTGGAAAGGGGTCCTCAGAGCTGCTAAGAGAAGGGCACTCTAAAAAGCAACCCATTTTGATCTGAAGTGCAGGGACACCCTAAGAATTTCAGGCAGTCCAGACTTACGCGCAGCCCGTGCGCTCCCTGGGTGCCTGGGCTTACTCGCAGTCCCGGAATTCGCACACTTGGGCTTTTTCCTCTTCAAATCCTTGCATCTGATTACTAAGCCCAATACATAGGATCACCCAGTTGGGGACACCCTGGGAGACTGCAGGGGAAGGTTGTTTTTCTGGAACCTGGGGATCGGAGCGGGGAGTGACCATCAGAGAGCCAGCTCTGAGGCAGCCCACTCCCACAGGCCCCTGGCGAGTGCCACAGGGAAAGAAGGCTCTAACACTGCCTAGAGAGGCCATAGATAGACCCGGAAGTCAATCCAGAAACACTGCCACCCAGGGGCTGAACCACAAATTGACTCTTGTGTAATCAAAAATAAAGGAATATGAGAAATTAAGACACACCGCCTGCTTAAAATCAGGACTGGCTTACAACACCGAAGAGCAGTGGATCGCAGGGAACTGCAATACTGCCTGGACTGAGAAACAGGCGTGCCAAACAGAAAAACAGAGGAAGTGAATGACCTTCACTACTCCACATTTTATTTTTACCTTTTATTTTTTTTTATTTTTTTATTTTTTTTAAATTTTCATTTTTTGCATCTTTTAATCAAGAAACTTTTTTTTCTTTTTTCATCACTTGATTTTACCTTTTTAATGATTACATTTTTATTTTCAATCCGTATTATTACTACTGCTATTTTATCTTTTTTTTTTTTTTTTTTTTAAAGTGTCATTTTATTTTCTCTTCATTTTATTTTGGGATTAGGGTTCTACATTCTATTTTTTATCTTTCCTTTAGCATCGTTTTACTCTACCTCAACTCTACCTTTAGGCCATCACTCTCTTCCTAACCTCCCCCTTTTCAGTGTCCTGTTTGTCTTACCCTTTTACTGCTTTAGATTTTCCCTATTCTTTCTGTTTACCCCTTGTTAAAATTTCACCCTACTTACATATCTAATCTCCAATCCCCTGCTCCAAGTCCACATACACCTTTCCCTTCGCTGTCTGAGTTATCCATAAACTTGTCCTTATCTCTGTCCTTTTGTTGTTGTTTGCTTGAATGTAGATTATATCCAATTTTTATGCTTTTTTTGTGAGATTGTTTTGCTTATTCTTCTTTTATTTATTTTTTTGTTTGTTTTGTGCTTCAGCTTTCCCTTGCCTCACTCCATATTAATTGGTGTTGTAGTTTGTACTAATCCCCAGGCACTTGTTGCTGGCATTTGCTGGGATTAGTGATTGTTCTATTGGAGTTTTATCCCCAATATATATAGTCTGTTCCCCTTTCTCTCTTAGTCAATTTCTTGTCACTCTTACTTTTTTTTTTTTCTCTTTACTTTCCCTTTTCCCAATTTCATTTTCACACTCCTTTTTTCTTTTTTTTTTCTTTCTTTCTTTTTTCCTCTTCTTCTTTCTCTTCTATCACCTAATTTGCCTTTCTCTGGTGGTCACCTTTATTGGAGGTTATTAATATCGTGAATACATTCCTGTTCAGTGCCTTGTGAGTTGTACCTGGTAGTGCTGTATTTTGTGCCTTTAAATCAACCCAGGAGAGAGAGAACTACATAACCAGACACCCAGAGAAGAGAGACCATGGGGAGACAAAGAAGCAGCCCGCATATGAAAGAAAAGCAGGCATCACCAGAAAAGGAAGTAAACGAAATGGAAGCAAGCAACCTTCCAGAAAAAGAATTCAGAGAAATGGTCATAAGGTGGCTGAAAAGAATGGAAGACAAATTCGACAATATGAGCAAGATCCAAGAGGAAATGAAGAAGAACCAAGAAGAAATGAAAAATGACATCGCTGCTGTAAAGAACTCAATAGAAAGCATCAAGAGTAGACTAGAAGAAGCAGAGGACCGCATCAGTGAGCTAGAAGACAAGATGGAAAAAAATACCCAAGAAAAGCAACTTCTAGAAAAAAAAATTAAAAGGCAGGAGGAGAGTCTAAGGGAACTTTGGGACAACACGAAACAAAACAACATCCGCATAATAGGGGTTCCAGAAGGAAAGGAAGCTGAGCAAGGAATAGAAAACCTCTTTGAAGAAATAATGACAGAAAATTTCCCAGATATAGGGAAGAAAAAACCCACACAAATCCAAGAAGCTCACAGAGTCCCAAGCAAAATGAACCCCAAAAGACCGACGCCAAGGCACATTATAATTAAATTGGCAAACACCAACGACAAAGTAAGAATCTTAAAAGCAGCAAGAGAGAGACAGAAAGTTACATACAAAGGAACCCCCATCAGACTAGCAACTGATTTCTCAACAGAAACTCATCAGGCCAGAAGGGAATGGAATGAAATATACAAAGTCATGCAAAGGAAGGGGCTGAATCCAAGAATACTGTACCCAGCAAGGCTGTCAATCAAAATTGAAGGTGAAATCAGGAGCTTCACAGACAAAAAAGGACTAAGGGAATTTATTACCACCAAACCAGCAATGCAAGAAATGCTAAAGGGTCTACTGTAAAAAAAAAAAAAAAAAAGAAAGAAAGAAAGAAAGAAACAGGAAACGAAGAAGTAACACAGGGGTAAAGAATAGGAATGGCGACAAATAAGTACCTATCAATAATAACTTTAAATGTAAATGGATTAAATGCCCCAATCAAAAGACATAGGGTAACAGATTGGATAAGAAAACACGACCCATATATCTGCTGTCTACAAGAAACCCACCTCAGAAAAAAAGACGCACACAGACTGAGGGTGAAGGGATGGAAAAAGGTTTTCCAGGCAAATGGAACTGAAAAAAAAGCTGGGGTAGCAATACTTATTTCTGACAAATTAGATCTCAAACTGAAGGACATAACAAGAGATAAGGAAGGCCATTTCATAATACTAAAGGGAGTAATCCAACAAGAAGAAATAACTCTGGTAAACATATATGCACCCAATACAGGAGCACCCAAATACATAAAAAAACTCCTGGAAGATATCAAGGGAGACATTGACAGCAATACAATCATAGTAGGAGACTTTAATACCCCACTATCACCATTGGACAAATCCTCTAAACAAAACATCAGCAAAGAAACATCAATCCTAAATGACTCACTAGACCAGATGGAATTAATTGACATCTTCAGAACATTTCACCCCAAAGCCACAGAATATACATTCTTCTCAAGCGCACATGGGTCATTTTCAAAGATAGACCATATGTTGGGACATAGGCAAAGTCTCTTCAAATTCAAGAAGATAGAAATCATATCAAGCATCTTCTCAGACCACAGTGGCATAAAACTGGAAATCAACTACAATAAAAACAACCCAAAGAAATCAAACACATGGAGACTAAACAGCATGCTATTAAACCATGACTGGGTTACCAGAGAGATCAAAGAAGAAATAAAAAACATCATGATAACAAATGACAATGAAAACACTACAATCCAAAATCTATGGGACACAGCGAAAGCAGTCTTGAGAGGGAAGTTCATAGCTCTACAAGCCTACTGCAAAAAACAAGAAACAGGGGTAATAAATTACCTAACCCAACAACTCAAAGAGTTAGAAAAAGAGCAACAAGAAAAGCCCAGTGTAAGCAGAAGGAAGGAAATAATAAAGATCAGAGCACAGATAAACGACATAGAGACCAAAGAAACAATACAAAAGATCAACAAAACCAAGAGCTGGTTCTTTGAAAGGATAAACAAGATTGATGAACCTCTAGCCAGGCTCACCAAGAAGCAAAGGGAGAGGACCCAAATAAACAAAATCAGAAATGAAAGAGGTGAAATAACAACAGATCCCGCCGAAATACAAAGGATTGTTAAAAAATACTACGAACAACTCTATTCCAACAAACTGGACAACCTGGAGGAAATGGACATATTCCTAGAAAAATATAACCTTCCAAAACTCAATCAGGAAGAATCTAAACAGCTCAACATGCCAGTAACTATGGAAGAAATTGAAGCAGTCATCAAAGAGCTTCCGGCAAACAAAAGCCCGGGGCCAGACGGCTTCACTGGAGAGTTCTACCAAACATTCAAGGAAGAACTAAAACCTATCCTCCTCAGACTATTCCAAAAAATTCAAGAGGAAGGAATACTTCCAAGCTCCTTCTATGAAGCCAGCATCACCCTAATACCAAAACCAGATAAAGACAACACAATGAAAGAGAATTACAGGCCAATATCCCTCATGAATGTAGATGCCAAAATCCTCAACAAAATTCTAGCAAATAGGATCCAGCAGTACATCAGAAAGATCATACACCATGACCAAGTAGGGTTTATCCCAGGAATGCAAGGATGGTTCAATATCCGCAAATCAATAAATGTGATACATCACATAAACAAATTGAGAGATAAAAATCACATAGTCATATCAATTGATGCAGAAAAAGCATTTGACAAAATCCAACACCCTTTCTTGATAAAAACTCTCAACAAGGTGGGAATAGAAGGATCATACCTCAACATCATAAAAGCTATATATGATAAACCCACAGCTAACATCATACTCAATGGGCAAAAACTAAAACCATTTCCCCTAAGAACAGGAACAAGACAGGGATGCCCACTCTCACCACTCCTGTTTGACATAGTACTGGAAGTATTAGCCACTGCAATTAGACAAGAAGAAGAAATAAAAGGCATCCAAATTGGAAAAGAAGAAGTAAAGCTGTCCTTATTTGCAGATGACATGATATTGTACATAAAAAACCCGAAAGACTCCATCAAAAAACTAACAGACTTAATAAATGAATTCGGCAATGTAGCAGGATACAAAATTAACACCAAGAAATCTATGGCATTTCTATACACCAACAATGAACTTACAGAAAGAGAGACTAAAAAAGCAATCCCATTTTCCATCGCACCAAAAAAATTAAGATACTTAGGAATAAACCTAACCAAGGAGGTAAAAGACCTATATGCGGAAAACTACAGGACACTGAAAAAAGAGATAGAGGAAGATGTAAACAGATGGAAGAACATACCATGTTCATGGATTGGTAGAATCAACATCATTAAAATGTCCATACTACCCAAAGCAATCTATAGATTCAATGCACTCCCCATTAAAATACCAACGGCGTATTTCACAGACCTAGAAAGAACTCTCCAAAAATTCATCTGGAATAAAAAAAGACCC
The DNA here is from genome assembly GCF_963455305.1 of Plecotus auritus. Lineage (NCBI taxonomy): Eukaryota > Metazoa > Chordata > Mammalia > Chiroptera > Vespertilionidae > Plecotus > Plecotus auritus. Next base: position 39,477,226 of record NC_137772.1, read on the forward strand.
CGAATAGCCACAGCAATCCTGAGAAAGAAGAACAAAGTAGGAGGGATCTCAATACCAGATTTCAAGCTGTATTACAAAGCCACTGTCATCAAAACAGCCTGGTACTGGCACAAGAACAGACATATAGATCAATGGAACAGAATAGAGAATCCAGATATCGACCCAAACCAATATGCGCATTTAATATTTGACAAAGGAGGCATGAACATACAATGGAGTCAAGACAGTCTCTTTAATAAATGGTGTTGGGAAAATTGGACAGATACATGCAAAAAAATGAAACTAGATCACCAACTTACACCATACACAAAAATAAACTCAAAATGGGTACAGGACTTAAATATAAGACGGGAAACCATAAAAATACTAGAGGAATCCACAGGCAGCAAAATCTCAGACATATGCCAAAAGAACTTTTTCAGTGATACTGCCCCTAGGGCAATGGAAGCCAAACAGAAAATAAACAAATGGGACTACATCAAAATAAAAAGCTTTTGCACAGCAAAAGAAACCATCAACAAAACAACAAGAAACCCCACTGTATGGGAGAACATATTTGCAAATGGTATCACTGATAAAGGTTTAATTTCCAACATCTACAGGCAGCTTATACAACTTAATAAAAGGAAGATAAATGATCCAATAAAAAAATGGGCAACGGACCTAAATAGAAGCTTTTCGAAAGAAGACAGAAGGAAGGCCAAGAGACACATGAAAACATGCTCAAAGTCACTAATTATCCGAGAGATGCAAATCAAAACAACAATGCGATACCATCTCACACCTGTCAGAATGGCTATCATCAACAAATCAACAAACGACAAGTGTTGGCGAGGATGCGGAGAAAAAGGAACCCTCGTGCACTGCTGGTGGGAATGCAGACTGGTGCAGCCACTGTGGAGAACAGTATGGAGTTTCCTCAAAAAACTGAAAATGGAACTCCCATTTGACCCAGTAATCCCACTCCTAGGAATATATCCTAAGAAACCAGAAACACCAATCAGAAAGGATATATGCACCCCTATGTTCATAGCAGCACAATTTACAATAGCTAAGATTTGGAAACAGCCTAGGTGCCCATCAGCAGATGACTGGATCAGAAAACTATGGTACATCTACACAATGGAATACTATGCTGCCGTAAAAAAGAAGGAATTACTACCATTTGTAGGCACTTGGATGGAATTAGAGAACATTATGCTAAGTGAAATAAGCCAGTCAATGAAAGAAAAATACCACATGATCCCACTCATTTGGGGATAATGAAAAACATTATAAACTGATGAACAAAAAGATAGTTACAGAGGCAGTAAAGCATCAAACAGACTGTCAAATTACAGTGGTAAGGTTAGGGAGAGGTGGGGGAAATAAGAGATCAACTGAAGGACTTATATGCATGTATATAAGAGTAACCAACGGATGCAAAACTTTGGGGGGTGAGGGCATGTATGGGAGTGGGGTGGGGGTGGGGGGCAATGGTAAGATATGTACACATATAATACCTTAATAAAAATTTGGAAAAAAAAAATAAAAAAAAAAAAAAAAAAAAAAAAAACAGAATTTGGCACACTGAAAGCACTGAGTAAATATTTTGCAAGTTGAATTCAAGATTGCATTGTGGATAAATACCCTTTGATTTGCTTTATATTTATTTAAATTTATTTTGTTATATTTTGCAAATATTACTGAATATGTCAATGTAATGTTTACATTTTCCCTTTTGTTCCTGTTACAGGCAATGAACAATATTCTCAATAGACTGTGTGTACTGAAAGCCAAAAAAGAAGAAAGAGAGAGAAAATAGAGAATGAAGCCTTAAATTTAATCTTCATGTTTCGTATTTCCAGCAGCACTTCACACTCTCAGATAACCTGGATAATATATACTCTCAATTCCAATAATTATAGGCTGTTGTTGTTCCTTGTGATTAAGCCCTTATCCCAGTGGTCAGCAAACTCATTAGTCAACAGAGCGGCAAACCGTGACTCGCGATCCGCATGTGGCTCGCGAGCCGCAGTTTGCCAACCACTGTACTAGGCTATTGCTCCACTGAAATAAAATAAAATAAAGTTTAAAAAGCAAGGTTCTATTATTATTCTTTGAGACCATATTTCTCAATTATCCTCTGGTTTATCTCTAAAGAGTCTTTCATCCCCATGAAATTTAGTGTTCTCTCCCTTTTTTCTTTGTAAACAATCACTTCACAAATGCAGAAAAATGAAATTAAGTTTAATAATAAAAAGTTATGAATGCTGATAGAAAATAAATTTGATCTCTTTATCCTCCCTGTGCTTTGCTCCTTCATCTCTGAGGTGTCTTCTTTCTGACTCTGCGTCTCTTAAGTGCCTTAAGATCTAAAAGTTGAAAGGTGGAAAAGATGAGAAGAATTACTGTTAATGAGGACAACTGGGGACTGTGACTTTGTAGTCTGTATTTTAAGTACAAAGCAGAACAATGTTAACTCAAGAGATACCTCAAATGGTTCATCTTGATTTTCAACAGGAGCACCTGGAAAAAATGTACTATTTTTGTTTAAATATATTTTTACTAGAGGCCCAGTGCACTAAATTCATGTATGCAGGGGGAGGGATGAGGGGGGTGTTCCTCAGCCCAGCCTGCACCCTTTCCAATCTGGGACCCCTCGGACATCCCTCTCACAATCTGGGATCGCTGGCTCCTAACTGCTCGCCTGCCTGCCAGCCTGATTGCCCCCTAACTGCTCCCCTGCTGGCCTGATTGCCCCCTAACTGCTCCCCTGCTGGCCTGATGGTTGCCTAACTGCTCCCCTGCCAGCCTGATCACCCCCAACTGCCCTCCCCTGCTGGCCCGATCGCCCACAACTGCCCTCCCCTGCCAGCCTGATCACCCACAACTGCCCTCCCCTGTCAGCCTGATTGCCCACAACTGCCCTCCCTTGCCGCGACCTGCCTCCTCCACTGGGACTCACCTCCCCCACACCACGTGAGCCACGGGACACCCAGGCCTCACCTTGTGGAGCGGCCACCGGGCCCCACCTCCACTGTGCATGTGACCATCTTGTGGCGGCCATCTTGTGACGACATCGTGCGCGAGGGTGCGAGGACCACCTAGGCTTTTATTAGTACAGATAAGGCCTGTCATAGCCCAGAATATTATGATGAACACAAGATATTTAAGAGACTATATAAAAAATTGATTAAAAGTGCCAATATATTTTTTGTTTCCAGATTCTTCAACAGGCATTAAATCACTGAACTGAAGAGAGAGAGAGAGAGAGAGAGAGAGAGAGAGAGAGAGAGAGAGAGAGAGAGAGAGAGAGAGAGAAGAAAAATGCTAACATTGGGAAATTTAGCACAATCTGTCTTGTTATAAGTAAATTAAAAGAGCAAATATGGAAAAATTATTTGTTGTTTTTCTGAAGTTCAAATTGAACTGGACCTCCTGTATTTTATCTGGCAATTCTACTCTTATATAAATTCTCCCATCATTTAAGCCCAGATCAAATCTCATTTCTTCAATGAAGGCTTCCATATCTATCTTATTTTGAAGGGATTCATGCATTTATTTGTCACCTCCCACCCCAATCAACAAATATGTATGGAACACCAATTTTCCACCAATAACTGTGTTAGGCACTGGGGATAAAACAAGAGAGTCCACAGCTGAAGGGCAGAGGATGGCCTTGAAGGCAGGTAATAATGATACAGGGGAATAAGTGCATGAGAGAGATGAACTCAAGGTACCATGGAAAATTCCCAAACAAGTCTCCTCATAGGAATGATGTCTATACATTCTTCTTATCTCCTACCTAACTGTGTCTTTAACAACATTTGGAGTTGTATCTTTTACTTATTGGCCTCTCCCTTGCGTAGTATTTTATTCATAGTAGGCGCTTATATTTGTTTTAGTGTAATGAACCCCTTTCTCCTTTCATTCATTTACTCTTCATCCGAGTTTATAGAAAGATACCAGAGGACTGGGGTTGACTTGTTTCACTTTATCCAAAGTGTGGGAAATTGTGTCTTTTCCAATTGTACTAAATGTGACAGGCATCACTCTGTGTGCTTTACATAGTCATTCAATCCTCACACTGTCTCGATAAACTAGTACTGTTTACATATCATTTTATAGGAGGGGAAGCCAAGACATGCTATGGTTCAGTAATTTGCTCCAAATCTCTTGAATAGTAAAGGTGGAGCTGAGAGTCACACCCAAGAGTCTGGCTCCAAAGTGCTATGTTGCCACTCCATGATGAAGGGTATTTTAAAAATTAAAGTTAAATAAGCTTCTAAAATTTTCTGCACTCTTCATATGTTCTTTTATTTAAGAGCAATCATTTTTATGTTTCTATTGATCCAAAATTGAGCCATAGTGACTCAAACACAATTCAAGGGAAAAAACTTTAAGAAGAAGGAAGCTAAAATTGCACCATCTTATATACTGAAACTATATGTTAGCTCATCACCTTTCCCTACATGACTGTCTGTGCCAGTCCTCTGGTCTGTGCTACAGTCTAGGGCCTGGAGCCAAAGGCAAACCCTGTGCACAGCCCTGGACAACAGCAGATCTGTTTGATCTGAGAAAGCAGAGTCATGAAATCTTTTCCAAGTAACTGTTTAACTTAAGGCTCATTATCATGTAGATAAAACATCCTTAAGCATTTGGTAGAAAATTTAGAGAAAACCAAACATGATGCAGAGAGATGTAGTTATTATTGAGAGTTATAACCTTATTACCTGATTCATAAAGGTACAAACTTAAGTATGCTGAATGCTCTATAGTGTCAGTGACTTCCCAAATATGACCTGTAGAATGCTATTTGGGAAATATTAAAAATATATTTTTTCACTTGCATAGAATGTAGATACTTACAACATAAGGGATTGATTTGGAAGCATTCTAAGTCCTTATTCTCTAAAGAGGGTACTGCTTATTCCCACTACTTGACTGTGATTTCTAGCAAATTCATCACGATTTAAATTCATCATGACTGGGATACCAATAAAACTGGACTAAAAAAGAAAAACATTTTTACTATAGAAAGAGATGAAGAATTAACCATGCTCATGAAATGATTTTCATCTTCAGGAAATCATCTTCCTCCATGAATAAGAGAGGCTATTGTGGTCTGGTCCCACTCTTTATGTTCCACTGAGTGTGGTGCAGAATATCAGGGGAAGGTTAGCTTAGTATAATCCTGGCTAGTAAATTATGGTGTTAAAATAAATAAGATTGTTAGAATGAGCTGTCTGTCCCTAGGTGGCATACTGACACCAAAGCTAAGCCTCCAATGATACTTTTTTAAAAAGTCTGTTCACTGTAAAATATTGCCTATGGCCTCTTTCACTTTCAGAGTCAGAAGAAAGTGCAGAAATGGGAAGTTATCATGGTAGATTTTGTTTAATACTAATGTAAATTTAAAATTTCCAAATCTCAAAAATATACAAAATTCTCTTACTTTGGATAAATTGTCCAATATATAAATTATTATGAACTTCATATATTATTGATAATAATATGACATTTAGAAAAATATAAAATGTCAACAGAGACATTTTGAGTAAACATGTCACAAAAGCCTGTGTTCATAATAATAAAAGAGAAATAGATTTGGGGGAATAATAGAATCTCAGAAGTTGAAAGAACTTTAAAGGTTATCAAGTTTACTCAACCCAAGATTTAATATGTCCTCTGGTATCTTCTCCCAAATCTAGGAGGTGCTAGCTTAAGTATGGGTGACTGTAGAATATCACTCAGTAGTTTAGCCTATACTTTCCACTTCTCACTTTTATTATGAAACTTTTCACTTCTATTATGTGTTGATTATCCTGTCTTTATACTGTCACATAGCAGTTTGTCTTTAAAATATGTTGATATATATGCCCCACCACAGAAAACTTAATTCTCAAGGTTCCTAAGAAGAGATATTAGAGCAGTAAAGAGGAATATTATATGTAATTTAATGCTATGGTAAGCTAGCATTTTAATTTTTATGTATTAACTGCACTGAATGTCACTATCGCCAACCTCTCTGGCATTTGGGACATGTAAATTGAATCTAATTACAGAGTGACTAGAAGCTGACAATACTGTGTGAGAAAAGCTTTGTTTAAAAACATTCCTGAGCCCAGCTGGAGTGGCTCAGTGGTTGAGCGTCAACCTATGAACCTGGAGGTCACGGTTTGGTTCCTGGTCAGGGCACATCCCCAGAAGGGGCCATGCAGGAGGCAGTTGACCAATGATTCTCTTTCATCATTGGTGTTTCTATCTCTTCCTCTCTGAAATCAATAAAAAAATTTTTTTTTAATTCCTGAATTCTGGTATAATATATACTTTCAAAAATCAATGGATGTCAATTCCCATAAAAAGAAAATTCATGCACTCGGGGGGCCGGGGAGGGGAAGGTCCCTCAGTCCAGCCCGTGCCCTCTTGCAGACCAGGAGCCCTCTGGGATGTCTGACTGATGCTTAGGCCTAAGCTGCATTCTGGCCTCCCTCTGTGGGAGGCAACCCACAGGCCAATCAGGGGACGGCCCCAGCAAGTGGCAGCCCCACCCCACATCGCCCTTCTGCCAACGCCGGTAGCTGCCAGGCCACCCCCCCTCCCAATCATTGTCCCGTCCCTCTGCCCCCGGCACTCACCTTGGTTGGCCTGACCCCACCCGCTCGCCAGCCCCGCCCCCTGCCAACCAGTTGTTCTGCTGTTAGGTCAATTTGCATTTTAGGCTTTTACTATATAGGAAGTCATATCTTGTTTCCACAAACAGAAAACCTCATTGATTTGGAAGTCATCATCAGAATGCCCTTCCCTGCTACTGAGGACCTAAAAGAAAGAGCAGAGCTTCTCAGATGTGGTAAGAACTCAAAAATCTCTGCAGCATCTTGGGAGAAGTACTCTGGAATTCTGGACTGGCTGGACTTTGCTGCAGTCACAGTAGATTTTAATTTTTTAACTATAACCTATTCCATCTGTTTCACTGAGGATTATCTTAACATTTGAGAATTATGGAGGAGAGCATTTTGAAATTTTGGTGCGTAGGTGGCCAAATAATTTTTGAGATATGAAATTTTGGGAATTTTGCTATAAGAGTTCCATCTTTACTCCAAGCAGGTGGCCACTATTTGGAGTCCTATAACTCAGGAAGGGGGAGAGGGACTGCATTGCTTCACAGGAGACAGGGTGATAGCCATTCCTACTGATAAATTGGTGCTCAGCATATAGGAATTAATACAATCAGGATGCTGAAAGTCAGACAGAGGGACATGTGAGAATGCTGATTTTCCTATCTTTTGTGCTAGAAAGTCAACAATGCATAAAATTCAAGATGTTTTAAAATGCATTCAACATTTTATGCTTTCCATAATACCCTCTCAATATTCATTGGAAGTTCTATAATTCCTTTATTTGATATTTTTCTGTTAAACTCATGTGAAATAATTTTAACATATCTAATTTTTAGAAGAATATGTACACATAATTCCATTTTTATATGCTTATCTCTTTCTATGCAAACAGAAAGACCTTATCCTTCCCTCTGTTTATCTGCACAGAAACATATGTAGAGTGATACTCAAAATTAACAAAGGTTATTTCTGGAGTTTAGGATTTGGAAATATTTTTACTTCCTTCTTTGAAACTTTAATTAAATCCTTTATAATAAATATGTATCAGTTGTAAAAATTAAAAAGTCAAATTTAAAATATAAACTATTTACTGCTTAATGAGCTATCTCTACCTAAATGTCCCCAAAAGTAGCTCATATTCAATATATACCCCCAAAAAAGAAAAAAATATATATGACTGGCCTTATCTTTTTTCCTCCAAGCTTGTTTTCTTGTGCTTGATCAAGGATAAGCCAGGCTTATCAAACTGCAACTTGAAATTTAAATCTATCTTTGACTCCTTCTGTCTTAACAAGGCAACTATTTATCCATCATTCTTTGTTTCTAGTTTTAATTAGTATCTCAAATTCATTTCTGTTTCTCAATTCCATTGCAGTGATACAAACCCTATGTAGGAAGAAGTCCAAATTCTTTCACAAATCACTCAAATATCTGAGAGTCTGTCCCTACCCTAGTTTCCTAACTCAGTCACTAACTTTTCCCAGCCTCAGCACCCCTCTTACAACCTTAAAACTGTTTTCCTACAGCAAAAAATGGGGAGACAAAAAAAAAAAAAAAAACAATTCCCAAGGAAAAGAAAAAGAGGATTCACCGGAAAGGGAATTAAATGAAATGGAGGCAAGTAGCATGTCAGAGAAAGAATTCAGAGTAATGGTTATAAGGATGCTCAAACAGCTGGATGACAAATACACACAACTCAATGAGAATTATAAGGAGCTGCATGCGAATGTCATTAACATGAAAAGGAACCAAGAGAAAATGAAGAATGACATAACTGTAATAAAGAACAAAATGGAAGGCTTAAACAGTAGACTAGAAGAGGCTGAAGACTGCATCAGCCAATTAGAAGACAAGGTAGAAAAAAAATACAAATACAGTAACAACTGAAAAGAAATCTTAAAAAGCAGGAGGAGAGCCTAAGGGAACTTTGGGACAACATGAAACAAAACAAAATCTGCATAATAGGGGTACCAGGAGGAGAGGAAGTGGAGCAAGGAATAGAAAACCTGTCTGAAGAAATAATGACAGAAAACTTCCCTGATGCTGGCAAGAAAAAAACCATGCAAGTCCAAGAAGCACATAGAGTCCCAAACAAGATGAACCCTAAAAGACTAACACCAAGACACATTATAATTAAATTGGCAAACATCAACAATAAATTAAGAATCTTAAAGGCAGCCAGAGAGAGACAGAAAGTTACCTACAAGGGATCTCCCATTAGAATATCAATGGATTTCTCAACAGAAACACATCAGGCCAAAAGGGAATGGAATGAAATATACAAAGTAATGCAAAGCAAGAGACTGAATCCAAGATACTATATCCAGCAAGGCTATCATTCAAAATTGAAGGTGGTATCAGGAGCTTCACAGACAAAAAAAAGGGCTAAGGGAGTTTATCACTACCAAGCCAGCAATGCAAGAAATGCTGAAGGGACTGCTGTAAAAAGAAGAAACAGAAAGGCAAGAAGGAACACAAACATAAAGAATAAAATGGTGACAGACAAGTACTTATCAATAATAACATTAAACATAAATGAATTAAATGCTCCAATCAAAAGACATAGGGTAGCTGAATGGATAAGAAAACATGACCCACATGACCCATATATTTGCTGTCTGCAAGAGACCCACCTCAGAACAAAGGATTCACACAGACTGAGAGTGAAGGAATGGAAAAATATTTTTCAAGCAAATGGAAATGAGAAAAAAGCTGGGGTTGCAATACTTATATCTGACAAAATAGACCTCAAAGTAAAGGCCATAATAAGAGATAAGGAGGGCACTTCATAATACTAAAGGGAGCAATTCAACAAGAGGATATAACTCCGGTAAACATATATGCACCCAATACAGGAGCACCCAAATACATAAAACAACTCCTGGAAGATATCAAGGGAGAGATTGACAGAAATACAATCATAGTGGGGGACTTTAATACCCCAATGACACCACTGGATAAATCTTTTAAACAAAAAATCAGCAAAGAAACAGCAGTCCTAAATGACTCACTAGAGCAGATGGACTTAATTGACATCTTCAGAACATTCCACCCCAAAGCTACAGAATATACATTCTTCTCAAGTGCACATGGGACATTTTAAAAGATAGACCACATATTAGGACACAGGCAAAGTCTCCTCAAATTCAAGAAGATAGAAACCATAACAAGCTTCTTCTCAAATCATAATGGCATAAAATTAGAAAACTACAATAAAAACAATGAAAAAAATCAAACACTTGGAGGCTAAATAGCATGCTATTAAACAATTATTGGGTTACCAAAGAGATCAAAGAAAAAATAAAAAGCATCCTGGAAATAAATAACAATGAAAAACACCACAATCCAAAATCTATGGGACATAATGAAAGCAGTCCTAAGAGGGAAGTTCATAGCTCTACAGGCCTACCTCAAAAAAACAAGAAAAAATGGTAATAAATTATCTAACCTTTTAACTTAAAGAATTAGAAAGAGAGCAACAAGAAAAGCCCAGTGTAAGCAGAAGGAAGGAAATAATAAAGATCAGAGCAGAAATAAACTACATAGAGACCAAAAAAACAATACAAAAGATCAATGAAACCAAGAGCTGGTTCTTTGAAAGGATAAACAAGATTGATGAACCTCTAGCCAGGCTCACCAAGAAACAAAGAGAGAGGACCCAAATAAACAAAATCAGAAATGAAAGAGGTAAAGTAACAACTGACCCCACAGATATGCAAAGGATTATAAAAAAAATACTATGAACAACTCTACTCCAACAAACTGGAAGAATCAAAAACCCTGAATAGGCCGATAACTACTGATGAAATTGAAACAGTAATAAAGACGCTTTCAGCAAACAAAAGCCCTGGACCGATGGCTTCACAGGGGAGTTTTACCAAACATTCAAAGAAGAACTAAAACCAATCCTTCTCAGACTATTCCAAAAAATTCCAGAGGAAGGCACACTTCCCAGCTCTTTCTATGGAGCCAGCATTACCCTAATCTCAAAATCAGATAAAGAGACTACAAAGAAAGAGAATTACAGGCCAATATCCCTGATGAACATAGATGCTAAAATCCTCAACAAAATTCTAGCAAACTGGATCCAGCATTACATTAGAACGATCATACACCATGACCAAGTAGGATTTATTCCAGGGATGCAAGGCTGGTACAATATCCACAAATCAATAAACATTATACATCACATAAACAAATTGAGAGACAAAAATCACATAATCATATCAATTGATGCAGAAAAGGCATTTGACAAAGTCCAACACCCTTTTCTGATAAAAACGCTCAGCAAAGTGGGAATACAGGGATCATACCTCAACATAATAAAAGCCTTATATGACAAACCTACAGCCAACATCATACTCAATGGTTAAAAACTAAAACCATTTCCCTGAAGGGTCCCAGGTTCGATTCCGGTCAAGGGCATGTACCTGGGTTGCAGGCACACCCCCAGTAGGGGGCGTGCAGGAGGCAGCTGATCGATATCTCTCTCTCATCGATGTTTCTAACTTTCTATCCCTCTCTCTTCCTCTCTGTAAAAAATCAATAAAGTATATATTTAAAAAAAAAAAAAAAAAACTAAAACCATTTCCACTGAGAACAGGAACAAGACAGGGATGCCCGCTTTCACCACTCCTGTTCAACAGAATACTGGAAGTGCTAGCCATAGCAATCAAACAATAAAAAGAAATAAAAGGCATCCAAATTGGAAAAGAAGAAGAAAAATGTCATTATTTGCATATGACATGATATTGTACATAGAAAACCCTAAAGACTCCATCAAAAAATTATTAGACTTAATAAATTAATTTGACAATGTAGCAGGATACAAAATTAACACCAAGAAATCTATGGCATTTTTATACACCAATAGTGAACTTACAGAAAGAGAAATTTAAAAAACAATCCCATTTACCATCGCACCCAAAAAATTAAGATACCTAGGAATAAACTTAACTAAGGAGGTAAAAGACCTGTATTCAGAAAACTACAGGACACTGAAAAAGAGATAGAAGAAGACATAAACATATGGAAGAACTTGCCATGTTCATGGTTTGGTAGAATCAACATCATTAAAATGTCCATACTACCCAAAGCAATCTATAGATTCAATGCACTCCCCATTAAAATACCAATGGCATATTTCACAGACCTAGAACGAACTCTCCAAAAATTCATCTGGAATAAAAAATAAAGACCCAGAATAGCCACAGCTTTTCTGAGAAAGAAGAACAAAGTAGGAGGGATCTCAATACCATATATCAAGCTGTATTACAAAGCCACTGTTCTCAAAACTGCCTGGTACTGGCACAAGAACAGACATATAGACCAATGGAATGGAATAGAGAATCCAGAAATCGACCCAAACCACTATGCTCAATTAACATTTGACAAAGGAGGCATGAACATACAACGGAGTCAAGACAGTCTCTTCAATAAATGGTGTTGGGAAAATTGGACAGATACATGCAGAAAAATGAAACTAGATCTCCAAATTACACTATACACAAAAATAAACTCAAAATGGATAAAGGACTTAAATGTAAGATGGGGAAACCATAAAAATCTTAGAGGAATCCACAGGCAGAGAAATCTCAGACATATCCCAAAGCAATATCTTCATTGATATAGCTCCTAGGGCAATGGAAACTAAAGAGAAAATAAACAAATCGGACTACATCAAAATAAAAAGCTTCTGCACAGCAAAAGAAACCATCAACAAGAAAGTCCACTGCATGGGAGAACATATTTGCCAATGTTATCTCTGATAAGGGTTTAATCTCCAGCATTTACAGGGAATTCATACAACTTAACAAAAGGAAGATAACCCAATCAAAAAAAACGGGCAAGGGCCTAAATAGATACTTTTCAAAAGAGGACATAAGTAAGGCCAAGAGACATATAAAAGCATGCTCAAAGTCACTAATCATCAGAGAGATGCAAATCAAAACAACAATGAAGTACCACCTCTCACCTGTCAGAATGGTTATTATCAGCAAATCAACAAATGACAAGTACTGGCATGGATGCGGAGAAAAGGGAACCCTCGTGCACTGCTGATGGGAATGCAGAGTGGTGCAGCCACTATGGAGAACAGTATGGAGTTTCCTCAAAACACTAAAAATGGAACTCCCATTTGACCTAGTAATCCCACTCCTAGGAATATATCCTAAGAAACTAGAAACAACAATCATAAAGGATATATGCACCCCTATATTTATAGCAGCACAATTTTCAATAGCTAAGATTTGGAAACAGCCTAAGTACCCATCAGCAGATGAGTGGATTAAAAAACAGTGGTACATCTACACAGTGGAATACTACATTGATGTAAAAAAGAAGCATTCACAACAGCATGGATGGACCTGGAGAGCATTATGCTAAGCAAAATAAGCCAGTCAGAAAAAGATAAATATCACATGATCTCACTCATTTGTGGAATATAATGAACAACATAAACTGATGAACAAAAACAGATCCAGAGACAGAGAAGCATCGATCAGATGCTCAAACCTCAGAGGGTAACTAAGGGAGGGTGGGGGTAGTGGGAGAGATCAACCAAAGGACTTGTATTCATGCATATAAGCCTAATGAATGGACACAGATACCAGAGTGGTGAAGGCATGAACGGGAGTGGGGGCAATGGGGGGATAAGGACACATATGTAATACCTTAATCAATAAAGAAAAAATGGGGGGAGTGTTTTTCTTTGCTGCCAAGCCATGAGAATTTTGTGAGGAGACATGGTCAGTATATGGGGAAAAGGGAAATGCACACACTAAATAAGAATAAATGCCTGCACAGCCCCTCTTCTAGCTGACAATAGGAAGTTGGCAAGACAGTGTGATAACCTCGTGCACTGCTGGTGAGAATGCAGACTGGTGCAGCCACTATGGAGAACAGTATGGAGTTTCCTCAAAAAACTGAAAATGGAACTCCCATTTGACCCAGTAATCCCACTCCTAGGAATATATCCTAAGAAACTAGAAACACCAATCAGAAAGGATATATGCACCCCTATGTTCATAGCAGCACAATTTACAATAGCTAAGATTTGGAAACAGCTTAGGTGCCCGTCAGCAGATGACTGGATCAAAAAACTATGGTACATCTACACAATGGAATACTATGCTGCCATAAAAAAGAAGGAATTTTTACCATTTGTAGCAACCTGGATAGAATTGGAGAACATTATGCTAAGTGAAATAAGCCAGTCAATGAAAGAAAAATACCACATGATCTCACTCATTTGTGGATAATAAAAAACATTATAAACTGATGAACAAAAAGATAGATACAGAGGCAGTAAAGCATCAAACAGACTGTCAAATTACAGCGGGAAGGTTAGGGAGAGGTGGGGGAAATAAGAGATCAACCAAAGGACTTATATGCATGCATATAAGAGTAACGAACGGATGCAAAACATTGGGGGGTTGTGGGCATGTATGGGAGTTGGGTGGGGGGGGGGGAGGGCAATGGTAAGATATGTACACATATAATACCTTAATAATAATAAAAAAGACAGTGTGATAAAAGTCACTTAGTGTTTGTTTAATACCAAATTGATCCAAGGCTCTGAGGAGAATCAGCAACCCCACCGCCCCTCTTTCCCCCACAAAAGAAGATGGTACTACTTTCATATACTGCTTGTGTGATCTTGGACGAATGACTCAATTCCGCCAAGCCTTAGTTACTTCATCTGTAAAACAGGGGTGCTAATACCTTCCTCAACATATCACAGACTATTATTCTATCTTTTACTGGCTGTGGGCAGCTGTTGCTCTGCTCCATGTATCTTCTCATTCCAGAAACAGATGAAGGATCAGCTCCTACCTAGGACGTGCCATTCCCTGGCAAAAGAAAAAGGGGGGAATGGGTTACAAATACACAATGACTCTTAAAGAGTTTCTGCTCAGAAGTGCCACTAACATTTACTTGACCAAAGAACTTCTCATGGCTTTGACATCCACACTTAAGGAATGCCCCTTCAATAGGGAAGCCCTGCAAGTTAATTTCAACAGGTGTCTGTAACAGTCCCACCACAGGGAAATGGGAAGCAATTAAATCAAGAACAATGATACAATACACAAGGTATGTCAGGAATTCCTAGAAATTAATTAAATCCTTTATAATAAAAATGTATCAGTTGTAAAAATTAAAAAGTCCAATTTAAAATACAAATTACTTACTGCTTAATGAGATATCTCTACCTAAATGTCCCAAAAGTAACTCTCATTCAACATATAACTCCAAAAAAGAAAAAGAAAGTCTGAATTTATCTTAAGATTCTAAATGGAAACTCAAAAATGTAAGTAACTAAAATTTATCAAGTTCACAACGGACAGCAGGAAATGCTAGCAAAACATATAAATCAATTTCCCTTTTCTTTTTTAAGTTTACAAGTTACTAATGAACCAAAAAGGACACAAACATTGGCTTCTGTAAGGAAGGTTTGCTTGAACTTTTACCTAGAGATGATTAACCAAAATGTACCTTATTAAAGATTTACAGGAATTAATGTTTTGAGACATTTTAAAACATTTAATTGACTACAGAATTACTAAGCCATAGGATGGGTAATAGAGCCAACCCTTGTTAAAATGATGAAGTCAAAATATCCCTCTCCTACACTCGCTCCTAATCCTTATCCACTCACACCCCCGACTTCTACCTCCTACTATTTATCCCATGATATCTTCTCAAGTCTAATGTTATCTTTCTGTCTCTTGCCTTCCCTAGGCCAGGATATATACCTTTCAGTCTCTGCTCTCCTACAGTCCAAGAATAAAGACCATCCTTACTTCCAATGCCATAGATTAGCTTTGCCTGTTTTTGTATGTGCTCTTGTGTGTCTGGTTTCTTTCACTCAACATAACCTTTGTCATGGTAGATCATTCATCCTAATTGATGTATAGAATTACACTATGTGAATAGATCATAATATATTTACCCATTCTATTATTGATGGACATTTGTATAGTTTCCAGTCTAGCCCTATCATGAATGGGGTTATTATTGATAAAGTAGGCAGTTAGACAGACATAAGCAGAATAGAAATGATAAACCAGGTACAGAAGGTCACCATGGTGGAAAGCCCCTGGTTCCTAGTAATGGGCAGAACTGGGAGGACAAGTATTATAGGGTAAGACCTCACCCCCAAGGTGATCTTTTCACCCCTAGCATATTGCAGTTCTGCAGTTCAGATTCTCCCCTGACCTTTCCTCTAGCCATGTCACTAGTCATGCAGTAGACCCCCTTAGAGGAGGAACAAGGGAGCCAGAGAAAAGCCTTACACACCTTCCATACAAGCCCTTGCATGACCACTCCCTTAAGCATTAAGCCCTCAAGACGATGAAGTTATGACCCATATCAAATAATATTAGAAACAAAACTTAGGGTCTATTGACCATGAGTTTTTGTCAAACTAATGATAACATCTAGGCCTCAATTGTGTTTCAGCTTTAGGCCCAGAAAAACAGCAAGGCCAGTGGGACAACACCATGGCTAACATCAGGACCAGCTGTGATGACTAATGATCCCCTGCCTGGCACCAAACAATCAGTGGAGACCATGACTCTAAAATGGCCCACCTGGAAACCTGATGTATATTCTATTGAGATCCTCCCCTGACACCTCCAGATAAAAGCCTTTAAGACGAAGGGCCCAGTGCATACTGGCGAGCTCTCTCTATAGATCATTCCTTTGCTTTTCCCCACCCACTTCTTTCTCCAGGCTTGCTCTCTCTGGAGCACACCATGCCTTTCTCCCTCTCCTTCCCCCAGGCTCCTTTTCTTGGCCTGTCTTTCTCCTAAGATCCAAGGCCCCTTTTTATTGCCTCTGTAACTTGTCTCCTGAGTCCAAACAGCCCAGTTGGCTCACTTCTTCCACAGCTCACTTCTACTCGTGTGACTTTCTAAATAAACTTCCACTTGTATTTGATTTTCTTCACTCTGAATTTTTTTTTCTTAGCTTAACTCAAGGACCGAGGTCTAACATCTGGTGCTGTTTGCTGTTAACACTATGACCATTCTAGGTTGTGTTTTCTGGAAACTCAATTTATAGAGGGAATAATGGCGGCGGAATAAAAAGAAACTCAATTTATGAATTTGTTCAGATCTTTACCTAGGACTAGAATGACTTGGTATATAGAACATATATAGGTTTAGCTGTAATAGTTTTTGAAAGTGGTTGTGCTATCCTCCAGACTTTCTAAGGCTTCATATTCATTCATAAAAGCCTCAACAGTTAGCAAAATATTTTCAAATGAAGCAGACCCAGTACTCATATCTTCTGATTCCAAGTCCAGTGCTTTCTGCATTCAGTAAAATTTAAGCCCTTCTTTAAACACTACTTTTTCTCTCGCTAATACTTTTCTGGCTTTTTCCTTTAATGCCACTCAGATGAATGGACAGCTAGTCATTCACGGGCTATTCTCCCCGGGTATTTTTGCCTCAAAGAGGGTCAGTGAAGATGTCAAATAATAACTCTAATTGTGGTACTTTCAGTTTCCATAAAAGTTCAGTCCATAGGAAGGAATGGGAAAGAGGAAAGAGATCATTTCAGGCACAGGGAACTATTCAGCAGAATCACTCAAATCCCAAATGACTGCCGACTAAATGGAAGGATGCCCAATGAAACAAAATGGGAAATAGAAAGCTCTTCTTTTATCATGTGAGCTTCAGGGCCAACACTTTGAAAAGCTATTAAACTCTTGCTTCTTCAAAGTAATAGTAAGAAACCAAAAGGAAGCCCATAGGTCAAGTTGACCTACAACCTGCTGTGTCTCCACCCAGGAGACCAGAAGCAGGTCTTTGCTGCTGGTTTCTTGAAGATGGCCTGTAGCTGAGTCCAGTGCATGAAGAAACTGAGCAGAAAGATTGAGAAAGATGACAATGGAAATCAAGCGCCAACTCCTGCCCACTCAGGTGTGCATCTGTTCCCTGATTGTGTTGTAATTAAAGAGAACAGTTTTAACATATTCAGATATTTTCCATTTATCCTGGTCTGATGCCTTAATTTTCATGCAGTTGAAGTTAAGGGTACTAGCTAATTGTGAATCACTCCAATACTTGAATAGAAGGCCTCTGGAGCCTAATGTGCAAATTTATGTAAAAACAATGTGAAAATTAGAAATGCATTGGCACATTTTATTAAGCAGAACTGTAGCACTTTGTCTAGTCAAACAGACTGCTCATTTGCAAGTTGTCTATATGCAAAGCATTCTGCCCCTGGGATCCTCAAATCTCCTTAGCAAGTCTTCTGAAATTTAAGAGCTTTGTTCTTAACCTGCTTTCTCTTCTCTGCTTCCAGCCTTGTGGACAAAAGGCTAAGTACAGATTTCACCTGGCAACCCCAAGCAAAGCCAGAACCTGAAGCCCACCCTGGGAAAAAATTGAATTGCTCCCTCCAACCTACAAGACTCAAATTTCCCTTTGCAAACCGGACCTGGCATGTTTGTGGGTAGGTCCTGGGCCAGCTTTGGACTCTCAATAATGTTTGAGGTTAGAGCGGGACAGCTGTTTTGAAAGCTGATCAATCCTATACATGAATCAGGCTCTGGATTCTGCAGTTTTTCCGCTCAGCCTCCTCCAGGCTTTGGGGGGAAAAGCCAGCACCTACAGGTACCCAGGTGCAGCAGCAGGGGGCGCTTTTGGCTCATTGACCCCAGGCCCACTGGCACCTGAGCCAAGAAGTGAGCCAGAGGTCAGTCCCAGGAGATGCTGGGAGGGGACCAGCAGGACAGGGCCAAGTCATTCCACACCCAAAAGTGGGAGGGGAGGCCTTCTGGGAATTACCTAGCTAATCATATAGCTGTGGGAGTGGAAAGGGTGATGGGAGAGACAGGAGGATCCTACAGGAACTGGCAGCCAGCCAGGCAGAGCTAATGGCAGCCCACCCACGCAAGATAAGGCAGGCGGTGGAGTCTGACAGCTGAGAAAGAGCACTCCTGGGACAGAAACTGCACCAACAGTGAGTGTCAATCACTGTCACCTCTAAGAGAACGGACGGTTCAGGGTTTTCCCAGCAGCTCAATCCCATATTAAAGGGACATCATCCCTAGGCCCCCAGCAGCTGGGATATTTGACTCCACCCATGCCTCTGCTTGGCAGCCCACTCCACTGCCTACAGCTCATGTCTACTCCAGTAGTGCAGAAGGTTAATTTTCTGTGTTGAGTTGTTCTGTAAATGCTGCTTTCACTTGTGACCAGTAAATTCAATTGCCACCAGCTTGGATAGTTGTCATCACCCTGACATCGGTATTCTAAAGCTTTGATACCTCAAAGTGTGGTCCCTAGATTAGCATTATCACCCTCAACTTTGAGCTTGTCAGAAATGCAGACATCTGAGGCCCACCCCAGACTTCCAGAATCAGAATCTGCATTTTAACAAGACCCCCAGGGGATTTGTGTGCACACTGAGTTTTGGGAAACTCTATTCTAAGGTATTTTTCTAAATCTCCACTAAGCCAAACTGAGTTTCAGTATTTCCAGTTATCAGCTGGGTAATCGTGAATAAAAGAATGTATTTCTTCAACCCTTAAGTCCTCATCTGTAAAAGGAGGATGCTAATCCTACTAAATTTAAGATGATTCAATTGAATAATAAATTATAATTTGTCCTATAAATTGTGAATCATGATCAAAATTTTGTTTTATTATGTTGCATCCTCACTAACTGATTATACCATAAATGCCTAAGAACAGAAACTCCTCCTCTATCTCTTTTTTATCTTCTTTATACACCAAGTGCAGTGTTCTGCCCATAATGAGGTTGACTATTTGACATTTACAAAAATCAACTTCCCTTGGAATCTTCAACTGCCCCCCACCCCGCCTCTTCAAAAAACAATTCTAATTTCAATTCCCGACTCCAAGCACTAAGAGCTCCTGTCACTTTGACCTAATTCTCTGAGGTTCATCCCTCTAAATAAATTGTGCTGTCACTATCTCTAAAGCACTTTGTTACTATGGCAATGCATACATAATTGGGTGTGCAAGTAATTGAAGGTGGCTCTCCTGGTCAGCTGCCCTCCCACCAGACAATACAGAAAACATTCTATCCTCACACATGCTACTCTCCCATAGGTTTGCATCAAGGCCCTATAAGTTTCTTGACCTTACATACTCTTCATGAACACTACAGACCAATAGGAGCAGACATTGATATAGTAAGAAAGCTATTGGGGGGAAGAAGTTGTAGGTCTCAGTTTCAGTTCAGGGTCTGATATTGACACTATTTTGCAATTTAACTTGGCATAGGGTACTGGACTTTTCAGGATCCACCACCCTCCCCCTTTACTAAAAGGAGATGAATCAATAACATGCTTTCCCATAGCTTAACCCCTCCAATGTTCTGTAATATCTGAGTGTCACATAACTGAAATTATTTAACAAACATTCCCAGCATTAAACATTAACACAGCTCTTTTTATATGGCACGGTTCATTACCATGCTGATAAATGATTAATTATAATTCTCTGTCTGGACCAATAATTTGGCAGGAATTTTATGATTCATAATATGTGCTGTGTTGTAATGTTACCTCTTGAAACTGACATACTGGCATTTATTGTTTTTTATTGCCTCTTTGAGGTGGCTTTAGAAAGAGACACCAAATGACACGTTTAGAAAGGGTTTAAAAGTTTGACGTGCTTGCAGTAGGCACTACTTACCCAGCGAGGAGCGGAGGATTGGTGTTTCTGTGGATGTCTGTGACCATTTGAGCCAAAACCCAGCGATGAATAATTCAACGAGATGTTTGGCCACAGCAACAGTTTGCAACGGTTCGTCCTGTGTGGTACCTGCCAGCAATTTCAATGCCATTCTAAGTGTGGTCCTGAGCACTGTCTTGACCATCCTATTGGCTATGGTGATGTTCTCCATGGGATGCAATGTGGAAATCAAGAAATTCCTGGGGCACATAAAGCGGCCGTGGGGCATATGTATTGGCTTCCTCTGTCAGTTTGGAATCATGCCCCTCGTGGGATTCATCCTCTCAGTGGCCTTTGACGTCCTCCCCATCCAGGCCGTAGTAGTGCTGATCATGGGATGCTGCCCCGGAGGAACTGCTTCCAATATCTTGGCCTATTGGGTCGATGGCGACATGGACCTGAGGTAAGCTATCTAAACCTCCACATGCTGCAATCACATTGAATTATGGCAGCGTGAGTATCTATCTGTTCTGCCACTAAATTAAGGCGCAACTGGGGGAATTAACAGAAGAGAATAAATGCATGTATTCACCTTCCTGAACAGCTGAGATTGTGTATTGGAATTTATGGGTTTGTTTTCTGTTTGTTTTTTTTTTTTTAATCTAACTCAGTGAACAAGGCTTTGGATAATTGATGTTTATCTTTGGGAAAGATTCAAAGTTTTTCAAAAAAAAGAAATCTTTTTCAAGCCCCACAAGTGGCAGCTAAGAATGTTTTCCTTGTCAGTATCAGAAAGGAAAAGACAAAAACCATCTTTCTTTGTGGCGATGAGGAGCTCTATGTGTGATTGTGAAATCAAATTGTTCATTAAACATTAGAACCTATGATGAGACAATAGTTAACTCCACCGAACACAGCTAGTTCTTTGGACAAGCTTTTTCTTTATATGAAGACCAATAAATAATTTGTACATTTGTTTTACTTCTACTGGTAGCTTAAAAGGCCTACAGCAGCTTCTTTTTTAAAAAGTATGCTTACCTTACGATAAAATAAAAAGAAAATGGTTTCTCTGCTTCCCAGAGAGTAATCTACATTGCAATGTTTTCCCATTTCATCCTGCACTAGTCTGAACTAGCACTAGGAAAAAAATAGTAGAAATAAGATGAAGCATTAATGTGATGAGACTGAGAATTTTAATGCTACAAGTCGAATAGGCAAATGTCTTTTTCCTTACCTCACAACCCTTATTTCCTGTGAAAGATATGCATTTCTGCAAACCAGCCATGTATTAATGTAATGTGTGCTTATTAAACACTGTACACTAGCAATCGGCTCTGGTAATCACCACATATCATACTCAGAAGAGAGAAGCTCTAAGTGTAGAAATGCAAAATGTAAAACAATCCAGGTTGATCCAGTGTCTAGTGAGCAACTGGGAACAGCCATCACATCTCAGCTGGTGCTAATTTTGCCATGAGCTTTAGAAAAACCATTGTATGCCAAATTATATACCTTCACAATACATATTCCTCACATAAGGAAATACTGTTTCTTCCCTGCAATAGAGTTTTGTTAAGGAAAGTCCTGTAAAGAACAAAGGATAGCAAGTGCTGTTCCACTATATAGCAATAAGGTTTTTTAGACTTCAATTTGATCTGACCTGGACATAGGCAAATAGGTGAGAATTCCAAAAGGCAGTTGATGGGAGTGAACTAAATTGAATATGGGCTTTGACATCTACTAAACAGCTTTGACATAATACTTGCTGACCCTTGAAGAACAGGGGTTTGAACTGTGCAAACCCATTTGCAGGTGGATTCTTTTTAGTAAATACTGTAAATGTATTTTCTCTTCTTTATGACTTTCTTAATAAAATTTTCGTTTAGCTTACTTTATTGTAAGAATACAGTGTTATACATATAACAGACAAAATATGTGTTAATTGACTGTTTTTGCTATCAGTGAGGCTTCGGGTCAAAAGTGTAGTTAGCTTGCGGCTATTGGAAGTTAAGTTTTTTGGGACTCAAAAGCTATTGGTGGATTTTCTGCTGTTTCAGTGCCCCTAAGACTAGCAGTTGTTCAAGGGTCAGTATATTTATAACTTTTTAACAAAATAGAAGAGTCTTGTATCTCAACATAATATCACACAGGTGATCATTTTGTAAGATAGGTAGTCTCTTCAACTGGCTAAAACTGTAAGACCCTAAACTAAAAACTCCAAGTTACACTTTTCTGTGATTTAAGGAAATCTTATTTCTCTTGATACAGGAGATGATTTATAATCTAGTCTACACTGCATAACAATTCCTCTAAGAAACAATACTATTAAGAAATAAGAACCAAGAGCAGAATTTGAAACCTTATCCTTCAGCAAGTTAGAATAATCTTTAAAGTGGGAGGGATGGCACTGAAAATTTTCATTTTCATTCTAGAAAGTGTGCACTCCACAGACCCCCCCTCCCCAGCTTCAAAATAATACCAACACTTCTCCAGGCCCATAGCAACCTCTCTAGCAATTTCACCCATCTAGAATGCAAACAAGACCCAGTAAAAAAACTTTGCACGCCCAAAATAAATCCCATTTAATCTCATAAACATTTCTCACACAGAACCTACTTCCTCTCCTAATTCTTACACTCCAGCGTGCTATTTCTAAGCCCGGAAGATGAGAAACAAGAAGTAGGGAGGGAGGCCTAGACAGGCAGGCCTTGAGTCCCACAGCAGCAAGTGGCCCGGAAAGTTTGACCTCCAGAGAAAAAACCAGCATGCCTCCAGAGTAAAGAGGATACCTCACTATGCACAGCAGCCTCTGTATTGCTTATTTTAGGAACAAACACAATCACCCACAAGACATGCATTTTAGCGGAGCAAAAATGTTTCTCACTGTGACCCATTATCATTACAAGGAGATATGTTGCTATGTAAGATGATGACATTATACATTGCATATGTTACTGGAACACTGTTCAAATGTTTCTTTAAAGCTGATTAAGAGAGTGATAGTCAGCTATTGGGAAACAGTTTTCCAGCACTTTTCATTCTTCTGAAGTGAGCACTGGATCACTGAAGTCTTCTGATAATTCATTTAGGTACAATCCTATCTACTATTTATATTTCTAATTCTGTTCTCTTGGAACTTTGCCGTCTCCATTTCCACCTGAACTCTAACAATGCCAGCCATATGAGTGTTTATACCAACAGGTCTCTGCACTGGTTGGACAGATACCACACAGTCCAGCAAAACACCTCCACCTGGCTTTCCCTTTCCTAGATGTGGTTTCTGGGAGGAGAAACCAGATCATCCTTCCCACACCATATCATCTCTTCCAAACCTGGGGGACCATTGTATTTTGAAATCTCTAGTGACAAAAATAAGAAAAGAAAAACCACACACAACAACCACAAAATAAACACACACAAAATAACAGACTTTGCTCATTATATCCTTGCTCATTGAAATACAGCAAGTGATATTTCAGCTCCTTCTTTGACTCCTCCAGCCTTGAAAGTTGTGGGAATCTGATCAGTGTACAGGTATTTTCACCTGTTCTACCTCTCCAGTGGGTTATCATGCACAAATAGTTTCAGGGAGAAATAAAGGTGACATTTCAGGTGTATCTGCTGAGTCCCAGGCCCACAGTTCAAGGGCCACAGAGACATCCCACCTTCTGGTGTCTGCTCTATCCCCAGAGAGTCCCCACTTTCAAATCTCTCCTTTCTTAGCAATGGCCTCACCACACCATGCAAGGACTTTCCCTTCTCACTCTCCTTTCATATCCTTTCTTCAGTTTCCCCCAATTTTCAGCTGCCATGTACTTTATACACTCCCTTTTATTATTTCCTAGATTTAATAGTCTCTAGATTTTCCTACCACATCCTTTGTTTTGTGGCCAAATATTGTTCCATTGTTCATCTCCCTGCTATTGTAGTTGTTCAAGATCCCTGTCCCTTCAGTTTATCATAAATTTAAAGCAATCCCTCCCATTTCAACCACATAAATGTCCAGCTCCTCTCTAAGAACTAACCCAACACTGTTTCTTTTTTCCTTTATTTTTCCTCAAAGTAACCAAGCTTTGTTCCTCTCATGTAGCTAATATTTGTTAGGCACATACAGTATAAGTACTCTATCTATATACATTGGTGTATTTAATTCTCAAAATATTCCTCTGAGGTCAGTACTATCTTCTGCATGTGATGGATGATAAAATTAAGGCTCATACCCTTGAACAAGGTAACCGAGTCAGTGCATGTCAGAGTCAGAATTTGAATCCAGACCTGTCCACTTATCCCTGTCCAGACTCTTATCCTTTGCTCAACATTATTTCTATAACTTACCACATCTCCACTTTCTAGCACCACCTATACACACTCCCTTTGATGTTTAAAACTTGGTGTTTTATTTCTAATATCATTAAAATGTTTTGCATTCTAATCACTGACTTCACCAAATTCCTCAACGTTCACTGAATTCTCATTTATTGCTCTTATTTGCAAAAAAAAAATAAAATAATAATAATTCTCCCTGGTGGTGAATAGAGCTAAAGGCATGAATTAAAGACAAGAGATTTGGTGTGTTTTTTCTTACATTTTCTCTCATTCCAGTATAAGTTCATGGTAGTATTTCTATTGTTGACAACTATGTTCTTTATAGGACTTCACATTTTTTTTCTTGTGAAATGATATTTTTCTTTTACTAATGAATTCCCCTACATTGCTTCTTAAGAGTACTTATCTGTGAATTTTAACTCATTTCGAGTGGTTTGGTGGTGTTCTCATATGAATTCAAATGGTATCGACTTGCAGCCACCTTTTCTCTCGTCTCCTCCCACACCTCACTGCCAAGATGTCCCATGAAAGTTAAACCATGTCCTTTTCCAGCTCCTGTCCTACCCTCCTCTGGCCTTTAAGAAACTGCTCTCACCAAACTCACAACCATGATACAACTTCATAAATTGTCTTAGCAAAAACTTAGAACTAAAGCTTTTACAATGAAATTTAAAAGAAGAACAAGGAGAGAAGCAGACTTCCTTCTAAAAGTCATTCTCAGTTTAAAACAAAAACTTCTCAGGCTTCTCTTCACTACGGTCCAAGTAGTGAGTACTACCTGGCTCCACCCCCACATTTCCATCCTCTCCACGAGAGAAAGCACACGGATACACTGGAATCAAAGTTATTTATGGGATAGTCTTAAACCCATTCTAACTGATTTTTAAAAATAGAAGATAAAAAGATAATGGCATAAAAAGTGAGGAAGGTTGGGAGAGAGGGGAAAATAACAAACCCCAGAACTTTAATTCTATGTAGGACAAAGTACAATTTATAACAAATTCAGTTATTGTGCTGTAGGACACTGCCTTTGCATCATATTTTGTATCTAAATTAACTTGTCATGATAATCAATTGAACTTCTTAGAGTTTACATATACTCTAGTATTGGTTATTGTTGCACTATTTTAGCTCTACTAAGACAAGTATTTTTGCCTAAATTATTTTTTAAATAAAGCTTTACTGTTGAATGTATTAAATATGTCCCCCTTTTCCTTCTCCTTCCTATCCCCCCCAAGTCTTCACCACCCTATTGTCTGTGTCTATGGGTTATGCATATATGCATATGGGTTTATTGGGATTTTCCTACATTCTTTAAAACACAGTTTAAGTGAGGTCTTCCCTGGTCTTTTATATTTTAAAAAAATGATTATTAGGGAAGTTAAGCCCCCTAGTAAATATTGCCCCCACCCTTTATTTTGCCAAAACTGTTCTAAGTTAGATGCATTGAAACGAAATTCCTCTTCTTCAGCAGTTTTCCTTAGCATTGTGTAGAGTGGTTTGTACCTGTTGTTCTTTTGGCGGGGGGGGGGGGGGGGGATGAGGCAGGTGGTATAAATAATTTAGCATCTTCCTCCAAGTATACATATATGCTTTTAAGAAATTATTCTTCTGATAGCCTCAATGCTACAACTATTGAAGGAAGAGCCTTTCAGAAAAATGTCTCTGATTTTCTGACTTGGAATTATGCTACAATATAGCACACACTATGACTAGATATATAATAACATCGCCTAGCTTTTAATGAGCCTCTCAGAAAAATTTGCATTATTCTAAGTATTGGATTCACTGGCTCAGTCAATTCTCATAGTCTGTGAGGTGGCAGTGATTAGGATTTTCATTTTACAAAAAGAAAATGGGCAAAGAGAAGTAAATTACCCAAAGTCACGTAGTAAGTGGCCATGCCTGCTTCTAACCCAGGCAGTGTCTGGCCCAGCTATTTAAGGCTCTGTTCCCTAAGCAAAAAAATGTACCCCTGAATACAAGGGCACTTTAATGGGAGCAGGAAGACCCATTACCCAAAATTACATCATTCCATATTAATTCTTCCAGGTCAAAAGTCAAAATCCGCTCACTTAGCCAGTTCCACTCACTCAAACACATGCTGTCAGGAGGAATGTACCAGGCGCTTGTTCTTCTCAATACACATTTGGTAATTTCTCAGCAGAAATAGAATCCAGGCCTCCCCTGTCTGCTTGTATGTTTGCTTTGTTTTGTTTTTTTTTTAGGGGGTCAGCTTCTCTCTTTTCTCAAGATTTGAGGGTTTGGAGCAATAACTTTTCTCTTTAAGGAACTACACTGAGGCTTCCACTCTTGGACATGCATTCTCCCCTAAGGGCCCAGGGAGCCCCATCTCTTCCCAACACAGACAGACATAGAGGAGCCCCTAATATCTCTTCCATATAAAAGTGTGTTTGCTGTTCTCTGATTGGAGGTTCAAGGGTGGCATGGCCTAGCACCTTGGATCTTGTTTAATAATGAGTTTAAATGGCCAGTAACTATCTTCTCTGGTTCTTGAGAACCAACAGGGAGGGAGGGATGGCACAAGACAAAGGAGGAAGACACCAAATACGGATCTCACCGCTTTGCCCGAGCCTGAACCCTGCAATTGCTGGGGCACTTGTGTATTTCTGTCCATCAGATTGGTTGGTGCGCTGGTTGAGACAGTCTTTTGTAGGACTATCTAAGGATGAATTGGAAAATGAAACAACCTCTCCCCTGGAAAACTCAGGTGGACATATGAACCTGCCCGTTTCCTTTCAGCGTCAGCATGACCACATGCTCCACGCTGCTGGCCCTGGGAATGATGCCGCTGTGCCTCTTAATCTATACCAAAATGTGGGTCGACTCGGGGACGATCATAATTCCCTATGATAACATAGGTAAGTCATTGCTCTGCAAGATTTCTGAATATTATTCACCTCCTCTCTGCTTACCCCCGGCTGGGTTCTCAGGCCAGGCTCAGACCCAGCTGGTGTTTGCCTCTGGCACCAACAACAGTTTGTGCCCAGCTAAAATTTCATTGCAAGCCACCCCTGCTTTTGAATTAGAGTTGGCAGAATCTAAATTCCAAACCATGACACCATGGGAGAAACTGGCTTGTTCCTCCATTGAAATCACAGGGAGAGGGGCCAACCTAAAGGGTCCCCTGGCACAGCTGTGTGGGCCTGAGGAGGCCAAGTTGCTATACTTTCCTTTACCCACAATGCAATTAGCTTGTGACAAGCATTTGCTTCCAGACACTTAGATTGAAGAAATACAAAAATCATTCCACCAATGATTTAAAAATAGGGCACCTAGTAAGCAATCACAAGTGAGGCAATAGGAAACTATCAGATAAAACATATTATTTATAGCACTTAACTGTGAGCCACATGTTGATTCAAAAGTTGATTTACTGGCACAGTCTATGTGTCATGCCCCAAGAAGTTAAATTTTCTGTCTCCACTCATTTCAACCCCCAAATATTCACCCTCATCTCAATGGAGCTTTTTTTCTGTTTTGGGGACAATAAATGATGGTGGAAGACTAAGTTGTTGATGTAACATGGTGTCAAGAACAAGATGGTTCCTGGTCCACCAACACCAGGCATTTCCCATAGAACTATCATCATAAAAGATGAGATGTAGGGGAAGTAGTACATTGGTATCAGTCACCAGGTACAGTACATGCTAGTCTATTTTCAGCTGACCTTGGAGACAAATGTCTCCCTGATGGGCTACCTCAAAGAGGTACATAGGTGTCCCATTGAAGGAAGCATGTAAGCAAAGGCTAAATAGTGACACACCAGGATGTTTGTAAAAAGGGTTCCTATTGGCACGGGAAGCTGGACTGGATGGCACCTAAAATCCCTTCCATTTCTAAGGAAGATTGTTTTATGTGATAAAACATGATTTGGGGTTCTACACAAGTGATTTGGAATAAATTTTGGAAATATTAATTGGGGACAATATGTGTTACAATATTTTCAGATAGTCTCTTCTCTCTCTCCACTTTTACTATGGCCTTTAGAAAAAAATTTTAATTTAATAAATAGTCCTTGACACACCATGTTCAGTATGGGATTTCCCTACAAGGTCCTTCTACTAACCCCTCGGGAATTCCTCCATATCAGACATAAGATCCTGTTGCAAACAGGTTTTAGAATGATCCTCCCAACAGTGGTTCTCAACCTTTCCAATGCTGCGACCCTTTAATACAGTTCCTCATGTTGTGGTGACCCCCAACCATAAAATTATTTTCGTTGCTACTTCATAACTGTAATTTTGCTGCTGTTATGAATCATAATGTAAATATCTGTGTTTTCTGATGGTCTTAGGCGACCCTGCTAGCGGTTCTCAACCTGTGGGCCGCGACTGTAGAGCCTAAGACCATTGGAAAACACAGATATTTACATTACGATTCATAACAGTAGCAAAATTACAGTTATGAAGTAGCAACAAAAATAATTTTATGGTTGGGGGTCACCACAACATGAGGAACTGTATTAAAGGGTCGCGGCATTAGAAAGGTTGAGAACCACAGCTATAACCACCTGTCTATGCTCATGCTGCTGAGCTCTCAGCCTGCACACCTTCCTTAAAATTAAAGAATGCAGTTTGCTTGAATGGTATACATTGTAGGCCCCTCAAAGGATCTGTCTGTGGAATGAAGAGCTTTAATTCTATAACTCATTATTTAAGAAAAAAATAAGCTTTAAAATATTTTCTTAGTCTGCATTTCCTGGAAAATGCCCGATAGCAATATGAGTAAGTCTAACTATGGTGTGAATGATGTATATCACATCCTTTAATGTGAGTACATTTTGAAAGGAAAAGAAAGTGAGAAAGAGTAAGTAGTAATTTACTTCATCAAAGAAGAAGTAAAATGCAAAAAAAGGGAAGAATATAGAAAATAGAAAAGAGAAAAAATTTTAAATGAGAGTTTAAAAAGCAAAGATACTAACTCTGACTACTCTCCATTCTGCTAAGCCTATTTCCAACCTAACCTTCTTACTATTGGTTTTTCTAATCCTCTAATGTAGAAAACAAACAACCTAATTCCTTCAAAAGATGTGATCACTACTTTTTAGATGAGGAAGTTAAGGTTCATGGTAACTGTTTTATTTGTCCAAGATGACAGGGAGCTGGAAATAGGCCCCTGGTCTGCTCTCCACTCTGCTCTGTGGGCAAGACTGTTCCCCACAGGTTCCTCGCAGTGCTCCCTCACAGTGCTCACATGCTTTGAGGAATTCAATAAACACCCGCTGAGCCCCTCCAGATGATGACATCTGGGTGGAGGAGGAGGCAGCTCGTACAGCTGATTCCACTGAAAACACACTGCAGTAAAAGTTGTTGTTCTATTCTTCTCTACCCTATATTTGAGAGTATCCAGTACCGTGAACTGTACATCTCTTTCACCACCCAATTCTCACAACACACTGTGAGATAGACAAAATTTTACCCATTTCACAAACAGGGAAACCAAGGCTCCGAGGGCTTATTGATTTGCACAGTTCCCACAATTTGCAAATAAGGTTCGCCTCTGAGACTATATGGGTCCAAGTTGCACCACATGACTCCATCTACCATTCTCTTTTATTCTCTTTTTTCTTCCTCCCTCTCTTTCCTCCTGTGTCTGCTGTGTAAACTGATTAAAGACCAAGTTATGGTTCAAAGAGGATAGCTGTAAGCTAAAGAATAGACAGACATTTGACAGAAAGCACAAGCATATGAGGAATAAGGAAAATAAACAGAGCCTGGGAGAAGAAAATAGAAAGACCTCTAGTACACTGAGGAGTAAAGAGTTGGAACAATCCACCTCTGCAGGTAGGACCACACACCCTAAGTGTGAAAAGCTAAGAGTGCCTTTTCCAGTCAACTTCAAATCCTGCAAAAATTTTATCCTGGCTTCATATGGTCAGGAGAGGAAATCTGTCTTGGATTTCAGCAGGTGGTCCCAGAGAGATAAAGAGGGCTCAAATACAGGAGTGGTCTGCCTTTTCACAGATCTGACACATGAAATTCATTACCAAGACCTAACCACACACATTCTGAGCACAGTATTTGCACCTAGTTTTAAGCTACCACAGTACAAAGAATACATATTAAGATGTTTTAATTCAAGGCCTACAAACTTCACACAATATAGGGAACAGTCTGGAGACCCAAGACAGGGGAGGAAGACTCCTCCAAAAGTAGCAGGATGTAAGGATCCCCGATGGGGATTTTTCTGAGGGCTCTTACCAGTATAACTATAAATGAACCTTTTACGAACTTATTGTTCCATCATTTTCTCGTTGCCATCATTTTTTTGTCCTGCTCTTGGTACATTTAGCCACCAAAAGGCTATAAAAATTATGATTTTATCATTATTATATTCATTTTAAAGTCATATTTACAGACCTGGAATCTATAATTTGGTTTTCAGTCCTAGTTCAATCTACTTTAATACTAAGCAACATCTACTCTCAGAATTTCATTATTCAATTTCACTTTCTCTTACTGATTTAAAAGGATGTTTAAAAAAGAAACAGCCCATGAGAAGTTAGAAGTGGTTGATGCTATATTATATAAAAGCAGCCATTGAACAAATGAGTGTCAAATAATATGGAGCAACAAACCACATGTCACGAGAACAGCAGTGAATTTAACACAGTGAATATGAAGTATGACTCTTTTATTTGGCTGGGTGAGCATGTTCCTGCAAAGAATTATAATTGTTTGAGAGGTGACCAAATATATTATCTCAGAAAAGTTAAAGCATGCTTTTCAATCTATTCTCTCACCTCTCGTCTATAGATTTGAATAACCAAAGTCAGTCTTAACCAGAAGTCATTAGCCCACCGAAGGCCTGGAGAAGTTTGAGCTTTTCCTTTTATTTCTACTACCATGAAGTAACAAACAGATGTAAAACATGATATATGTCTCTCTGAAAACACACACACACACACACACACACACACACACACACACACACACACACTGAAAACATATTTTCCCAGAATATAAGGATCCAAACATCAAATAAGGCAAGATTCTGACCAATTTAAACCAAAATATAATGATTGGAAGTATAAGGAACACTAAAAAATTAACCTACGATTTAAGGAAAGGATTTATATCAATATCAATTCTTTTCAGTAATACTAAATTAAGTACTGAAGTGAATAAGGAAGGAGAGTGTGTTTGTTTTTTCTGTTTTGTGTTCTCAAGAAGGAGATTGATATATTACCCAAACCTTTTACAGGCTGCTTACTCTTTTGTTTTCCGCTTTCCTTGTGCTGTATCCTGTTGATCAAATTGCTCTTTTGTCATTTTCAGGTACTTCTTTGGTGGCTCTTGTTGTTCCTGTTTCCATTGGAATGTTTGTTAATCACAAATGGCCCCAGAAAGCCAAGGTCATACTTAAGGTAAGTGGCCCATGCTATAGGTTGCACAGTCAAATGTTTCACAGTTGAAATGATAGGTCTTTCCAGCTATACAATGGTTTTCTCATAATAGTATAAGCCTAATCCTAGAGGGACGAGCATTAATGTTATTAGCCATGCAGTCCACTCTTCTAGAATGTCCTTCCCCACTTGATTCACAGGGCAAATTTTTATTCACCCTTTGGAATAATCAACTCAAACATCACCTCTTGGTTTTACTATACTCTGTACTCCCACAGCACTTTGCTCTTATCTCTCTTATGTGGGTTTGTTTTATAAAATATATCTATACCGTAGTCTTAAAATATAGATCATATCTTTCTTATCTCTGTATCCATATGGTAGTTTTGTGCCTGGTAATGAGTAAGTGATACTAATTTGTAACCATTCATTTCCCTTCACCAACTATATTCTAGCTAGATGATATGGATACGGATAAAGATGCTACAGATATAGACATAGATGACATAGATATATAAACATAGATATAGACAAAGCCATGTTCCACTGATCAGAAGACAAAATAAGTTAGTTGGTGTTCTTTGTTTCTCTGGTCAAAAAAAGTTCTAAAATCCATTTTTTTCCATGTGAAAGGGAGAAAACAATAACAACAGTGGCTTTTGTTGCATATGCTTTTAACTTTTATAGAGTTTTATATCCATTTTCTTATTATTATAACAATAATAAAAGGTAATCAGGGCAAGGTTTTATCCTCAATTACAGATAAAGAAACTAAGACTCAGAGAGGTTTCATGACTTATCAAAACAAGGAGAGCAGGAGGAGTGGAATCTAGAAGCCAAGTCTTCTAGTTTTTATTGAGTGGGTTTTCCTTATCTCTGACAGGGATAATTTGCAAGCTAGTACATCTTCTTTAGGCTAACCAAGCATGGATGCTATATTTTCCAAAAACTATTTTCCAAAAATTAAAATATGGGGCAAGCACCGACATTCCTGGTGGGCCGACCATGGCCATCAGGTGAGGAGTCACTGAGAGGTAACTTCATCATCACAGTTGATGGGTCTGCTTGTGTCTTTCTTCCAGATTGGATCCATCACAGGTGCAGTCCTTATCGTGCTCATAGCTGTGGTGGGAGGAATACTGTACCAATCTGCCTGGATCATCGCTCCCAAACTGTGGATCATAGGAACAATATTTCCTGTGGCTGGTTACTCACTAGGGTTTCTTCTGGCTAGGATAGCTGGTCAACCCTGGCACAGGTATGGTATTTGGTAAAGCTAACTGGGATTTTTTTTTCTGTAATAGCTGTTGTATTAGTTTGTTAGTGTGGTTATAACAAAGTACCCCAAATAGACTCACTTAAACAACAGAAATGCATTGTCTTATAGTCTCGAGGCTAGAAATAAAATTTAAAAAAATGTGTAGCAGCCTTGGTTCCTTCTGAGGGATGTGAGGGGAGATCGATCCCAGACATTTTCCTCTTGGCTTGTGGATTGCCATCCTCTCCCCGTTTCTCCTCACATTGTCTTCCTTCAATGCATGTTTCTGTGTCCAAATTCCCCCCTTTCATAAGGACACCAGTCAGTCACATTGAATTAGGGTGCACACTAATCACCTTATCTTAACTAATTACATCTGCAATGACCTGATTTCCAAATAAGGTCACATTTGAGAGAATACAATTCAACCTGTAACAGCTGTAAATATTGATGACAAATTCAAAATTTTTCGCTTGAAATAACATTTACCCTATTTCTAAATTTGTCATTCTAAATTGATTCATTCATTCCTAAATTATGCAAGTCTCCCAAAAAGAAAACACTGATTGTCTCTCTTTTGCTGAAATTCTTCTGGGCCATGCTCTGGACCACGCAGGTTGACCTCTTCCATTGTCTTGCATCCTTATTCTCCAAGCAAAGTAACTTCAACAAAAGCACTGAGGTTGGCCTTGTAATATATGAGGGTTTCTCCAGCCAGCAACAGGATGAACTCATCATCCAAAGGGCTGACTGTTAGAATGGGGTTTCACATTTAGGGGTTTGATACTGAGAGAAAACATTTCCTCTCCTACTGGCCCTTCTGAATCATTGTGCATAGGAAATGCTGATACATATGCGAGGTTGGGAAAGCCATGAGCAGCCCTGAACAGGGGAAAGAGTGGGACATGAGTCCGCTTAACCCGGGTTTCACTCCAACCAACCACTTACCAACTGTGGGACCTCGGGCCAGGCACTTACCCTTTCTCTGACTTTTTGTAGAATTCGGGTTGGAACAGCTGCCTTGAGGATTCTTTTAATCAAAATTAAATGATTAAAAACAAAACAAATTTAACAATAAAACAATGATAACAAATACTCTATCTTGACTGTTTCCTCAGCCCCTGCTCTGTGCTCTGCACTGTTACCATGCACATAATGGAATAGAGCAGCGATTTTCAACCTTTTTCATCTCATGGCACACATAAACTAATTACTAAAGTTCTCCAGCACACCAAAAAATGTATTTTTTTGCCAATCCGAAAAAAAAATAGATATAATTTTGTCTATTTTGCACCAGACTGCTATTGTTGTGTTGGCTGTTGTCATTCTTTTATTTGACAATCTAAGGGAAAACAGGTCAGTGCCCCTGACTAAGTAATCAGGTATTGTATGGTTTAAAAATTCTTGTGGCACATCTAGAATAGAGGGAAATAATCCCTCTTTGCCATTTATGGAATATATATGTATGTTTTATTTATATGTATTTGCCTTTAATGTAATATATTTATTCAATATATACTTTATTTCTATTATATAACTATATATTACTTATTAATATATATTATATATGTTAAATATAATATTACCTATAATTTAAATATATGATACATATTAAATATTAATATCCTCTATATATACATATATATACAGATATAGATGATATGTAGATATAGGTATACATGCCTGTTCAGGGAGCAAAATAAGTTATTTAGTATTCTTAACAATCATAAAAGATGACTAAGGCAACATCTGTGTGTGTGTGTATATATATATACACATATATATATACACACACAGAGAATATTTATTTATAAAATATACTGGTATATGTAATATACTTATTCAATATAAGTAAAATTACATCAAATAAATGTATATATTAAAAGCAGACATATATATATATATATATGTACTTATTCTCATTATATTTGCTTGTAATGTAATATGACAACAAAGCAAAGCAAAACAGAAGAATAGAAACATATATTCTCTTAATGTTCTTTCAGGTGCCGCACGGTTGCTTTGGAAACAGGAATGCAGAACACTCAGCTGTGTTCTACTGTGGTCCAGCTCTCCTTCACCTTTGAGGAGCTCAATCAGGTGTTTACCTTCCCACTCATCTACAGCATCTTCCAGCTCGTCTTCGCAGCAATATTCTTGGGAAGTAAGCAATAATGTTAATCACATTTCATTTGGATGTTCTTTGAGAAATCCTGGAGTTACTAATATGGCATTTTCAAAAATAACCTTTTTCTGGCAATGAACTATATAAATTAAATTAAACACCTTCTTTTCTGGCAGTGAAAAAAAAGAATGGGTGGGAAAAGCCAGTCATAATATTATCAGGACTTCCCAACTGCTGATGAAATGATTGTAATTTTATCCAAAGGTTCTGGTAAGGATTATTTTGAAGTGTAAAGTAATGGAGATCGATGCTCTCCATTGACTTTCTTTACCTCAGTAGCTAGGGAGGCATGTCAACCTGTTAGAACAACTTTATTGTGTTCCTTTCTGCATGCTTCCAGGAACCCTGAACTAGAAGCATGTCTTTATATGCTTTGTAAATATAGGATATTTATCAGAAAAGTTCGGGATTAACCTAAGGAGATATTGATCTTGACATATTAAGATCTTTGAAGTGGGACATTGTCTCTCTCAACTGTGTATCATAACGGTAGTTACTATTTACTGAGCACTTACTATTCTCCTAGGGCCATGGGAGGCACTTTACTATTTTATCCCATTTAATGTTCACAATTGCCCTATCAGGTAGACAATATTGTGATACCAATTATAAGT
The DNA here is from genome assembly GCF_963455305.1 of Plecotus auritus. Classification (NCBI taxonomy): domain Eukaryota; kingdom Metazoa; phylum Chordata; class Mammalia; order Chiroptera; family Vespertilionidae; genus Plecotus; species Plecotus auritus. Next base: position 39,513,231 of record NC_137772.1, read on the forward strand.
ATGAGGTGCTGGAATTTGAAAGTAAATAAAACCTTCTCTTCCCCTGTGGACTTTGGAACCAATTAAGATGTAGAAAAAAATCAGATATTTAGATAACAAAATAGCACTTTTATTACAGATAAAACAATTAGAAAATATGGCTCGAAACTTTGATCAAATGGTGATACTGCCTTTCCACTGCCTCACACATGTGCCCATAACACACATAAACTGCAGGTGTCCTCTTGCAAGGTAGTCTGTCCAGGTGAAATGGGTCTCAAAAATATGCTGAGAAATAGCTGTCACCAGGGACTAGCAGCTCCATGGAAGAGAGGAAGGCTGATCACCAATCAGCCACCCCTCTCCCATGGGAAGGAATGAATGAAGGCTGGGAGAGATGAACTGTTATTCCAGCTCAAGTCCCACACAGACCATGAAATCACGGTCCTGGACATTACCCCTTTGCATGTAACATAATTATTGAGGACTAGCACATTAACTGGGAGATGGTAGGTATGGAATAAATGTTTTCTGCTATTGTTGGTGAGCACCACCTGTGTAAGTCATGAGAGCAAGTACCCTGTACAGTTGTATGCTAGGTCTGCCTGAAGTGCAGTCCTTCCTCCTACTATGAGCATTCATGGAACTAGAATGGTGCTTGCTCTCTAAGTAGCCTCCAGCCTACAGAATGTGAAAACTGCTTTTTGAGTCATAGCTTATAATCACTGTCCAAAGTAAGTTTGTAGCTAATTATTATAAAATTTGTTTAACCTCCCATGTGTTTTTTTCTAGTTTATTTGTCATATAAGAAATGTTATGGGAAAAACCGTCAGGAATTTTCCGAGAGCAAAAGCAATGAAACAGTCTCCGAGTCATCGCTCTATAAGGTGAATGAAGGATTTCAAGCACATGAAAAGTAGACACCATATGGACAAAAAAGAAGAATTCTAAAGAACTATAACAATATTTAAAAATATTTCTTTTGCTGGGATATTTGGCAAGAAAAAAAGTGAAAATTTTAATTTCAACTGAATCTATATATTTATTGGTTTGGGTACCAAGTGACTGGTGGTCCAAATCTTTAATGTGACAAATATTTATATGTAAATAAATATTTTGTGTCTTTGAAATATTCCAAAAACAATATCTTCAAACCCTGTCTAAACGTGATAACACCGAGAACCTCATAACTCCTGAACTGAATTCTTACCCAGAATCTCATAACTCAGAGATGAGCACCTGACTTTTTGTATGTTATAACAGATCCACTGAATTATTACTATGGTGATTAAGATTTTCTCCAGTATTTATGATTGTAAAAAGATTGAAATGAACATCTTCCACTAACATATTATTATTTTGAAAATGTTGCAACCTATTTTTATAACTTTGTATTGTAACATGGGCAAATATCTCACTTCCTGTATTTAAAAATAAAGAGATTGTCACTTTTTTAAGTGACAATCCAAAATCAAAAATAAGAGAAATGAGTTACTAAATAGAATTCAGTAACCAAATTAGAATCATGACCATACTCATCAGCGATATTGTACACCCACTATACTTTTTCCTTAAAAATGGCTTGAATTTAGTTAGCAAAGTATTCTGTAAGCCCTGGAAAGGGACTTCCTCAAGGTTTGTCTGCATGAGGCAGGTCCATATTGGCTAATATGACAGCTATTTGATTCTTACGAAGCTCCACAGTAGTCATCAGGGAGCAGGGAGGTGGCAAGATGCACAAAGACAGTAGAAGTATTGGAAGAAACATCACCACTCCAGTGGGTGAATTCAATTCAGTGGGAGATAATGGCTAATATATGGAAAAGCACAAATAACAGAAACCCATTTGAATGCATTACTAGAGTCAAATATATGTGAAGTAAATAGCAATAAGAATAATGAAGTCGGTGAGCTATGGGGGAAGTGAGTATTAAACAGTATTTGAGAGAAAAGGAGGACATGCCCAGGGCCCAGAAGTAGGAAGGGCAGTGACCAGTGAGCTCCCTGAATGCTGTGAGTGGTGTAACAAGAGGAAACCAGGAGGATTTGCTCAAGCAGGCTATAATGTCAAGAGGGAAACCACTGGCTGAATGTTGGGTTCTCAATTATAGTGTCTAATTTAATTTCCCTCATTTCGCAGCAAGATGCGGGCACATTCTTAACTCAGTTCCATTTTCCACTTGGACATTTTTTTCCTGCCTCATTGACTCCCTTTCAAATGTTTTGGATCCAAAGGGCCTTTTGCATTTAGATACTGTGAGTTCAGATCTGCTGGTGCACCTCAGTATTAGAGGAACAGAAATATTAACTCTTAATTTGCCTCTCAATAGAGGGGGAGGGATTCTGCTTGGTAATGTTGTAATGTTTCTACCTTTTTATACAAGATGCACATTTCCAATTGAATAAGACCCGTATATTTTTCCATCATTAGACAAATATATTACAAGGGACTAGGAACATTTATTAAAGGACTAGAGGCCCCATGCACAAAATTCGTGCAAGAGTAGGCCTTCATTCCGTCCCCTGCCGGCACCGGCTTCCCTCTGGCACCCAGGACCCGGGCTTCCCTTGCAGCCCCGGCTTCATCTGGAAGGTCGTCCAGAAGGACATCCAGAAGGACGTCTGGTCTAATTAGCATATTATGCTTTTATCATTACAGCTAGTAAGGAAAAGGTGGTACCAATTTTCTTATACGGGAGTGTCCAAGAATACGCTTCCAACAGTGAAAAAGGAAGACTTTCAGTCTATCTGTGAAGTACCTCCTACACACTCCTCATCAAATAGACAACAGGCAGGTGCACTAAAGACACACTGTGAATTCATATCATAATTCCCACACACCCATAGTCAAGGGCCTGGATGCCAGCAGCTGCAGCAAGCAGGTTTTCCCTCCCTGTTGATCAAGATATGTGAGTGTGACAGAACTTGGCTTTCTTACATGATGTGGTGTCTTGAGTTGTGCTTTTTTTCCCTAATGTGCTAGAGGGGAGAAAAGTAGCTGAGCTTTTTAAAATGACAGCTCTCTATTTTTAAATGACTTTGAAAAGCTGAATAAATTATGTATTTTATTGCCTCTGTGAGTATCATATTAAATGAATATTTTATTTGAAAGGCTTGAATAAATGAAAATAATTTTTGTAATGTTTGGTCTCTGAGTCTTTGTGACAACTGTCAAGATTTCTTCACTATTCTATCAACTCTAGAGATATAAATAAGGTAAAGTTTCTAGAATATTAAATTGTTCTTTGAAAAGTACCTAAAAGAAACTCTTAATTAAATACTCTAATAATTATGTCTTCCACTGATATAGATTGAGGTTGTCCCCCAAGAAAACCATACTAGGGGACGATTAATCAAAGACTTAAAAATAGAGTGATGATGATAGCTGATTTAAAATAATAATAAAAGTATTATGTGTTCTTATAAATAAGACTACCAGCATCTCCTATTTAAAAAATGGAGAAAGAGAGAGCCCTAGCCAGTTTGGCTCAGTAGATAGAGTGTTGGCCTGCGGACTGAAGGGTCCTGGGTTCAATTCCATTCAAGGGCACGTACCTCGGTTTCAGGCTCCCAGCCCTCATCAGGAGCATGCTGGAGGCAACCAATCAATGTACCTCTCTCACACCAGTGTTTCTCTCTGTCTCTCCCTTCCCCTTCCACTCTCTCTAAAAATAAATGGGAAAAAAATATCCTCAGGTGAGGATTTTAAAAAAAATGGAGAGAGAGAGAAGAGACTTCAATTACAGTGCCAGTACATTAAAATTTCTCATCAACAAGACTTGCAGAAATTCAGGTTATGAACCTCATTTGACTACTCAAAGACATCACTCTGTTTTCCCTCTAGGAAAATCTCTCTTAAAGAAAGGAATATCTTACTCTCAACATCCCTAATCTTATTATGGTTCATTGGCTCAGGATGGAAAGACTTTGCACACCAAATAAAAGAACAATCAATAATATTGGTGTTTAAGAAAGGCTTCTTATCTTTCTTCGTTGTATACATATTTAAGAAGTTAAAAATTGGGTATTTTAACTGTGTTGGAATATTTTGAATATAAAAATACTATAAAGTGGATGGGAATAAAGACAATTCTCCTTTAACATGCTAGTACTTCCATCCTCAACTATTTACCCCCACAATGTATCTTGAGCTTATTACTCTTGAGCATAATCCTGTGAGCACCAATAAAGGAGCATTGGTTTGAAACATTGAAAGAGCATACTTTTTTTTTTCAATCAAAGGATAACAGACTTGTGCCAAATGTCTGAACTTTGCTTATCTTAGAATTGGAATTCAGATGTGAGGGAACTGACATAGTGACACATATTGATGTATTGTTTAGAATAGAAAAATGAAGTCAGATTTTTTTTCCCTTGACAGAAAATCTGATTTTAATCCTCATCCAAGGATATTTTTCTTGATTTTTTTAGAGAGAGTGGAAGAGAGAGGCAAAGACAGCGAGAAATATTGATGTGGGAGAAACACATTGATTGGATGCCTCCTGCATGAGCTCTGACCAGGGCCCGGGCCAGGGAGGAGCCTGCAACCAAGATACAAGCCATTGACCGGAATTGAACCTGGGACCCTTCATCTGCAGGCCGACACTCTATCCACTGAGCCAAATGGCTAGGGCCAGAAAATCTAATTTGACTGATTAGTTTGGAAAGGGCCTTTGCTTGGCGAGTTAGGAAATATGAAGGACATGTTCCATAAATTAGATGAGCTAAATCTGCAGCTCTAAGTTTCTTTTAAATATGTGAAAATGTCAAAATCACATTATAAAAATAATTTATCTAGAATATATAATGATCCAATAATAAGAAGGCAAGTAACTCAATTTTTTAAATGAGCAAAAAATTTGAACAAACCAGCAAAGAATGGCTACTGAAGCAAATTAAGCATATGGCAATGGCAAATAAATATATGAAAAGATGCTCAACACTATTAATGGTTAGATAAGTGCAAGTTAAAACCACAATGTATACCACTGCATGCCCAATAAAATAGCTAAAATAAAAAAAATTACTGACGTTAGCAAGTATTGATGAGGCTATCAACTGTAACTCATAGATTGCTGGTAGTACAGCTACTTTCAAAAAACAGTTTGCAATTTCTAATAAAGTTAAACACACACTAATCATATAACTTAACAATCTCATTCCTAGGTATTTACCCAGCTACCAGAAATTAAACATAGTAACAGAAAGGTCAGGGGCCAGAAATCTACAGAAGGAATTGACTGCAACAAGCATGAGGAAACATTTTGGTGGTGATGGAAGTGTTCTATATCATGACTTTGGTGGCGGTTACACAACTTTAAGCATTTGTCAAAATGCATAAAACTATGGGCTTAAAATTGCTGAATTATAGTCAATGTATATTATACTGTTAATAAAGCTGATTTAAAATTTTATTGGTCAAGGTGCAGCAAGAAAATTTATTCCATTTTTCTCAATCCTCTCTCTGAGAATATTGAGTTAAAGTGAAAGAGTTACAGGTTCTAAGAGCTATTTGCTAAGTCTAATAAAGCCTTTTGTAGTATACTTCCTAGAAAATGAATCTGTATAGTTCAAGTTCCAGAAACATTTTGTAAAATAGGTATTTCCAATTTTTTGTTTTCAACAAAACTGAAAGAGATTCCCATCAAGTTGCCAACTTTTGCATTAAAAAGTTTTAAGATACCTCTGGCCAGGTGGCTCAGTTGACCGGAATTGGAGTGTTTTCCTGTACACCAAAAAGGTTGTTTCTCTCCCACCTCTCTCTTTCTCTCCTTTCCTCTCTCTTTAAAATCAATAAACATATCCTTGGGTGGGGAGTAAAAAAAAATGTTTTAAGATAGGCCACTGATAAAAAGGTCATAAGCACAAAAGTTGCATATATAGGGAATAGATTTTTTTTTAATTTCCAAATAGTTACTGCCAAGCTATGTGTTGGAATATTTCACTCTGTACACAGCACAATTATAATTTTACTAGAGGCCCAGTGCACAAAAGTTGTGCACTCCGGGGGCAGGGAGTCCCTCAGCCTGGCCTGCACCCTCTCACAGTCTGGGAGTCCTCAGGGGATGGCCAGGGAGTGGCCTAAGCCAGCAGTCAGACATCCTTAGTGCTGCTGTGGAGGCTGGAGAAGCTCCTGCCACCGCCACTGCACTAGCCAGCCGTGAGCCCAGCTTCTGGCTGAGCGGCATTCCCCCTGTAGGATCAGGCCAAAACTGATTCTCCAACATCCCCCAAGGGGTTCCAGATTGCGAGAGGGTGCAGGACAGGCCAAGGGACCCCACTGGTGCACTATCGGAGCCGGGGAGAAACACAGGAGGTTGACCAGCCAGGGAGGAGCCACGGGAGGGCTCTAGGGTGTCTCTGGCCCATCTCACTCAGTCCTAATTGGCCAGACCCCAGCAGCAAGCTAACCAAGCAGTTGGAGCATCTGCCCCCTGGTAGTCAGTGCACATCATAGCAAGCAGTTGAGGGGCCTTAGCAAATCATTAGCATACTACAGGCCTGGTGCACGAAATTCATACACGGGGGTGTGTGTCCCTCAGCCCAGCCTGCACCCAATCCAATTGGGGACCCCTACCGGGATCGGGCCTAAACGGGCAGTCGGACATCCCTCTCACAATCCAGGACTGCTGGTTCCTAACTGCTTGCCTGCCTGCCTTCCTGATTTCCCCTAACCACTTCTGCCTGACAGCCTGATCACCTCCTAACCACTCCCCTGCCAGCCTGATTGATGCCTAACTGCTCCCCTGCCAGCCCAATTGCCCCTAACTGCCCTCCCTTGATGGCCTGGTCCCCCGCAACTGCCCTCCCCTGCAGGCCTGGTCCCCTCTAACTGCCCTCCCCTGCCATCCTCATTGCCCCTAACTGCTCTCTCCTGCAGGCCTGGGTCCCCCCAAACTGCCCTCCCCTGCAGACCTGGTCACGCCTAACTACCCTCCCCTGCAGGCCTGGTCCCCCCCAACTACCCTCCCTTGCAGGCCTGGTCCCCCCCAACTGTTCTCCCCTGCAGGCCTGGGTCCCCCCCAACTGCCCTCCTCTGCTGGCCTGGTCACCCCTAACTGCCCTCCCCTGCAGGCCTGGTCCCTCCCAAATGCCCTCCCCTGCTGGCCATATTGTAGCAGCCATCTTGTGTCCACATAGGGGCAGCCATCTTTGACCACATGGAGGCAGCCATCTTGTGTGTTGGAGTAACAGTCAATTTGCATATTACTCTTTTATTAGATAGGATAGAGGCCTGGTGCACAGGTGGGGGCCAGCTGGTTTGCCCTGAAGGGTGTCCTGGATCAGGGTGGGGGTTCTTTGAGCATGGGATGGCCTGGGTGAGGGGCCTGTAGTGGTTTGCAGGCCGGCCACGCCCCCAGCAACCCAAGTGGAGGCCAGGGCCAGCTGGAAGCAGGTATCTGGGATTTATTTATCCTCTATAATCGAAACTTCGTAACCTGGAGTGGAGGCCAGGGCCGGCTGGTAGCCTGGGTTGCCCCAGACAACCCAAGCTCCCAGCCCCTCCTTGAGCGGAGGCCAAGGCAGGCCAGGGAGGGCAGGAAGCTTGGCTTCCTCCATCACCAGGGGCAACCCAAGACACCTGCTTGCTCCAGCTCCGTGGACGCCGCCATCTTAGTTGGGTTAATTTGCATACTCCCTCTGATTGGCTGGTAGGTGTAGCAGAATGATGGTCAATTTGCATGTTTCTCTTTTATTAGATAGGATTACACTTTGATTGGTTGAACGACCAACCGGTGGACCAGACACTTAGCATATTAAGCATTTTTTATATAGGATTAATTCTCCCCAGACCATATATATCGTTAAAGGATAATTACACTATTTATTTGCTATAATGGAAATGAAGTCTGCCATACAGTGATCAGGAGACACTAAAAGGAAAGAAAATAAAAATTAAAATTATGTAATTCCAATGTGTAGGAATAGTTTTTAAAGTTTTCAAATACATTTTTTATATATTGGGTTTCCAACTACACAAAAAGTCATCAAAGTATTCTTTGACTATTGGGTAAATATGCATCAGGTGTGATTTTAAGCACTCCTTATTAACTCAACCATACAGAGCAAACCTATTAGCAGTGAGTTTATCAAGTAAATCTAGACTAAGTTCTTAGGAATGTGCTTAAATGTTATATTTATTCATTAGATCTCACTAGAATCCCAAAGTAACATGTTTATTATGCCAGAGATTCTTAATGGACTGTGTCAGTGATCTCCAAAGTGCTTAGGTGATATAATATGATTAATTTTATAAGCCAAGTGTTAATTCTTATGACATAAAGGGCCATGAGTGAATCACCAACATTATAAAGAGTTTTGCTACCTTTGGTCTCTAAACTTCCCATACATTGTCTTCCCACACTTCCAGCCCACACCTCTGTGTTCACACTAGAAACTTGATCTTTCTTCTTTATTTGGAGCTTCTACTGTTGAACCTGAGAAATTCCCTCAAACCAAACACTGATGCCTCCCCCTGGCCATTAGACAAGGTCCTCTGCCTGAGCTGCTCCTAAATCCAACTTCCCATCAGAAAGTCCTCCATCTATTTAGAGCCTGAGGAGAAAATCACGTGTCCAGCATTTAATTGATATCTCTAAAGGAATCCTTTTGTCTCACATAACACATACCACATTGATTGAGAGGCTGAAAATTATTTAATTTTCAGATTTGGTTATCTCATTCTCTGCTCCCACAGTTTTTATTATCCTCACTATCATTTGGCACTTCCCAAAGGCTTATTTGGTTAGTTTTATTTCTCTTTCTCCAACCCTTATATAGTTAGGGTTTGAGGAATATCTATAATAATAAAAGCGTAATATGCTAATTAGACCAGAATTCCTTCCAGACGACCTTCTGGATGAAGCCAGGGCTGCGAGGGAAGCCCAGGTCCCAGGTGCCAGAGGGAAGCCGGTGCCAGCAGCCGGGGGAAAGAAGGCCTACTCTTGCATGAATTTCATGCATCGGGCCTCTAGTTGTAGAATAATAGATATACAGTCATGTAAATGAGATTTTGGTCAATGACAGACTGTATATATGATGGTGGTCCCACAAGATTAAAAGGGAGCTAAAAAATTCCTATTGCCTAGTGATGTCAGAGCTGTCATAATTTCCTAGTTCAACACATCACTCACAAATTTGTGGTGATGCTGGTGGTAAACAAACCTATTGTTCTGCCAGTTGTATAAAAGTATAGCACACATAATTCTGTACAGTACATAATACTTGATAACAATAACAAAGGATTATGTTACTGGTTTATGTTTTCACGATACTAGACCCTTTATCATTTTAAGATGTACTCTATAAAAAAGAAAAAGTTTTCTGTAAAATAGTATGCCATGTTACGCCAGCAGCAGCCTCATACATCTTGTGTTTACCACGTTTCCTCATTGCATCATCCTCTTTAATCTCATGCTGTTTTTTAACTTTAATATAGCCTACGTGTAAAACTGTTTATAAAGTCTACAGTAGTGTACAGAAATGTGCTAGGCCTTCACATTCACTCACCCCTCATTCACTGACTCAACCCAAGCAACTTTCAGTACTGCAAGCTCCATTCATGGTAAGTGCCTTATACAGGTGTACCCTTTTTAAACTTTTATACTGCATTTTTATTGTTCCTTGTCTATGTTTAGATACATAGATTCTTACCACTGGGTTACAATTGCCTACAGGATTCAGTACAGTAACATACTGTACAGGTTTATAGCCTATGGGTAATAGGAGGTACCACTTAGCCTACATGTGTAGTAGGCTGTACCATTTAGGTTTGTATAAGTACACTTTATGATGCTCACACAACAGTAAAATCTCTTATGGACTCATTTCTCAGAATGCACCCCCTTCATGACTGTATTAACGTATGATAGATCTTAAAAGGATTCAAAGTGGCTTTATTCTTTTTCCATGCACCTCCTACAGGTTTCTTATACTTGTGTTACAAAAATTTATTAGTTCTATAACATATTTCATAACTAACAAAATATGCATTGGCTTCACACATAAGTGCTAACAGCCCACTTAACAGTTATATTTTCTTATTTATACCAAAAGTTTTCTGTAGAAATGAATAAGCATTTATCTTGGGCTCATACAATCCTTAGAAAGACCCAAAAGTAATGACAGCAGTTACCAAAGGGAGAATTGTATAATTATGCCTATGTGTGTGTCTAATTATTACCAGTAGGATCCTGATATTTATGGGGAAGATGTTTGCCATGAGAAACAACAGTATCCTTGCAGGCAAGCTTGCAAAGGCTTTTGGGTTTGACTTTGGTATGAGTTGTCTATGTTACTGAAGCTTGCTTGTCTTTGTTTATTGCACTCACTTCTGACAATTCAGAAAAGGCCATGTGTAGTAGTTAAAATCCACTCAGCAGCTTCATTTCCCAAGGCAATCTGCTTTAAGTACCTAGTCCCTGCCCCACCTCTTCTACAACTCCCTTTTTCAAGGACTTGAGCATTTTATAGACTTATAAAGAAACTGTATTATATCTGATGATGATGATGATGATATCAGTCATACACCTCAAGTTCTGTTCATCCCACACTCCATCTTATCTCTTTTTTTATTACTTTTGTTTTATTGTCATTGGGATTACTGAATCATAAAACAAGGGGAAAATTAACCCATTTAAAAATATCTTTTCTACTATTTGGAAGTTAAACCCATATTTTGAATCTTCATAACATATTGGATATTTATTCATTAAAATATCTCTGTGTTGTATCACATGAAATTAGAGTATTTCAACCTTTCTTGCATTCCCCCCACCAGTAAATAACCTCCATGAGGTCATGGACTTTTATACTCAATCCTATAACCATAGTGTCTAAAATAATGCCTAGCTCATAATAGGTAATCAATAATATTTGTTAAGCCGAAACCAGTTTGGCTCAGTAGATAGAGCGTCGGCCTGCGGACTGAAGGGTCCCGGGTTCAATTCCGGTCAAGGGCATGTACCTTGGTGTGGGCACATCTCCAGTAGGAGGTGTGCAGGAGGCAGCTGGTAGATGTTTCTCTCTCATCGATGTTTCTGACTCTCTATCCCTCTCCCTTCCTCTCTGTAAAATATCAATAAAATATATTTTTTTAAAAAATAATAATAATAATAATAATATTTGTTAAATAAAAGTCTATGAAATTCTTTTGTTGAAAAGAACAACATGTCAAACATTTCACTTCTCCCATTTTCCTCCACACACTTTGTCCTGATAAATCTTTTCTTCATCTTTCCATGATCCCCTTTGCCAGTTGTGACTATCTTCAATATTTATTTCTTGGCTCCATGATCTTCAACTATAGTAAATATCTAATTTGTGTCATTAAATTAGATTAAATGGCTTTACCTTACACTGTTAATGACTCTAATGTCTATATTTTCAACCCTGATCTCTCATTTAACCTCTAGCCTTAAACCTCTAACTGTATATATGAAACTACTACTATGAAGTATAATATCGGTCCTCTTTATACCAAAGTTGTATCCTTTTACCTAATTCCATTCTTTCTATCAATAGCATTCTCCAAGTCAGCCCAGTTTGAAAATCTGGAGGCATCTCCTACTCGTCTCTTTTTTAAATTTCCTACTAACCAACTAAAATGTCCAGCTTAATATTAATTTAAAAAGCCTCCTAAATCAGCCTTTCCTCCTTGTTTCCATCATCATATTCTAATACTGGTCCTCATTTTTGCATATTTGGACAACTAGATTAGCCTCTTGGTTTCCCTTCCTTCAGTTTACCTTCCTTCCCAACTCCTTTATACCCAACACTTGACAGCATATTAGGATATTTGTCAAAAATATTAGGATATTTGTCAAAAACTATTTGTTGGATGGATGGATGGGTGGATGGATGGATGGATTAAAACATTATTATAATGTGCCTTAGATAGTTTGTAATAGTCATTCCTGTCCCAATACGTCTGAACTCAGACTTCAAATCTGATTCCAACTTTAGTCCACTCTTTCCAAACCACCCCACTATCCCAGACAGCTTTTTCTAAGTGGCCCAGAATAAAGTTTTTCTAACTCTGAAAAGCACCCCCCAGTTTTCACACATGAAAAACATGCCCTATTACCTCTATGAATAAACGTCTAGAATGTTATACCCCTCATTACCTGTCCATTTTATCTGAATTCCTATAACATTTCTTATGCAACCATAATACATTTTGGCATTCTAATCTGTAATGTCACTTCACTATTTCCTGCACATATATCTTCTCCCCTCAGCAAGATTTACATAATTTTGGAAGACGGACACTATGTCTTAAGATCTTTGACTGACTACAACAATGTCAAGGACTAGGTATTTATTTAATGTTCTGCATACTTTATTTTACCTTTGTATACTTCCTGTGAAGAATAAAAAGGAAACAAATTTTAAGGTAGAACAAATCTACACATAACAGGCTCCTGAAAGGAAAGAAAACCCACGTTCTACACTAACTGATTAACATAAAGCATATAACTCAAGAAGACCTTTAGAAGTAGAGCCATGAGATAGGAAAAAGTTTTAAAAGTTAGAATTAGAAACAGGATATTATACTTTTTTATTATTGCTTCCTGAAGTATTGATTTACTAACTATGTTTATTCGCAGTCAGTTGAAATGAAAAAAGTATATATATACTTACTCCTGTTCTTATATAATAAATATGTAGAGAAATGTATTCAATTTGATGGTTTTCTTTATACTTAAGAATAAGAAATCTTCACAACCTATGTTTAAAAAGCATCCAGTAATAGTAATTTCAAAAGAAAGAAAATAGCAGTTAAAAATCAGATATTAAAGAAAGTACCATATAATTTTATTAAGGATAATTGTTCCTGCAACTCAAAACTTGGAAATGCTCTTATCAGATAAGTTTCAAAGATAAGAATGACTAAAGATAAGAGTTTATTTTTCACCCTCCGAAGACTAGCAGGCATTTAGTAAAGTATTAAAAGTAATAAAGGAAATAACTCACATTGTTTAGCCTCAGGAAATACCCTGCTGCTAATGGAAATAATTCTCCAATCTTTATCCTGTGTGTTTTCTGTATTTTTTGGTTGTTTGTTTGGTTGTTTGCTTTTGTTTTTGTAATTATTTCAGCATTCATTTGGCTTTGGTGCTTAAAAATGAAGAGTTTTTAAGGGACAATCCCAGACAAAAACACTAGTTTGTGAACAAAGCCACCCCAGACATCCTGTGAGGTGAATGGTGTATCTTCTTCTCCTGAATGCTGCTGCCCTCATCCTGTCGGGTGTTCATGGTGGGTCCTCATAAATGTCTAGTCTTATTTCATATCACTTTCCCAGAAAACTTATTCTCCACAAAGGCCAATCCACTCAACATTTTAATCACTCCACAAATGTTCTTGACTCTACATCTTCACCTATCCAAATTTCACCCATCCTTTAAGGTCCCACTCAAGTCCCACCTTTCTGTGGAGCCCTCCCTGATCACATCAGAGTCTTTGGAAACACTACAGAGCTGTAACAGTCAGGCAAATGCTATGTCTTCTCTCCTTAAGTAGGTCTGCCTGTCCTATTAGGATGATACCATATTCTATATTTCAAAAGATAAGTGATTTGGACCAAAAACATGAGCTTACCTTTTTCAAATGCCTACCCATTCCTTTAACTCTCCCCTCCACTTTCTTGTGTGGAATTTCTGTTAAGTTTTCACATCTTATTTTCTGCCTTCTATTTCCGTTAGTTTTTGTTTAAACATTTCTTACCTCCCTGACAAGAGTATATGCTTCTTAAGAGTAGGGTTTTGTCTTAGATTGTATGACTATGACTCATCCACCAAGAGGAGCAGTTTTGTACATGTACTAGAAAATAATTGCACCTCTGTAAATATCTGTTTAATAAATGCAATATAGTGGTCTAGAGCCAGAGGACCTGGAATCAAAGTATTGCTTTGCCACTTACTAGCCATAGCAGTGTGACCTTGGCTTTGTTGTTTATCCTCCACCAGCCTCAACTGCTGCATCTGCAAAATGTGGGCATCATCAGCTATTTTCAGTATTGTTTTGGTGTTGTCAGGGTTGTGGTGTTGTTCATGGTCTCCTTCCATCCATCACTGAAAGAACAGCCATGTCTGTGGCAAGAAACAATTTTTTATTTCAGAAATTGTAACTATCCCATTAAACCCTCTGCAGAAAATTTACTGACTCTTATCACTGTATTTTTCTAAAGTTTTTCTTCTAAACTCATAAAAGAAAAGTATGGGAAGGCAGTAAAAACAAAAGAAAGGAAACATTTATAATATGTATGTTCAATCTTAAAGACCCAAACAAATGATACTGTAAAAGTCTTTACTGTCAAATATCACTTTGTAATTCTTGATGGGCATCCAACCCCAGTATGAACAATCTGCTGGGTTCTGGAGATGATTTTATGGTTCATTGCAGTCTTGGTTGAAGTCTTTAACCCATGACACGGGTTTCAATGAAAAAGTTCAAAACCACCTTTAGTCATTTCAAACATAACATTTGCTTGCTTTGTGCTATTGGAATCTTTTCTGCAGCATGGAGGTATATCATAAAGGGATCTGAACAGCCAAGTGGCAGGCAGCCTTCTGGGGATGCTAAAATTTGCATGCCTGAGTGCCTCTCTGATTCTCACATGCCAAAACAATTAAAGAAGCAGGAGTGGGTTAAAAATTGTCATTTTTTCCCTTTCTAAGTCAATGCACACAGTTCCTATGCATAATTTGTCTTCCATTATGCGGACTCTAACATCTTGTTTACCACTGTTCAGATGGAGTGTTTCTATTAAGAAAAGTTTCTATAAATTGATTAAGAGTGAAATTTCAAAATACGAAGAGCAGTAATTATTCAGTGAAAGAGGAATAACTGATCAACTATAAGTATGTGCAAAAACTTCTCATGCCCAGTAGGTAAACTTGCTCTAGACTTCTCATTCTTCTGAACATTACTTATTTATTGAGCAAACATTATATTCTAGTCATTGTGTTAGGCATTGGGAGTATATTAATTGCCTTTCTTTAAAATACTGTAATATTTGCAGTCTTTATTTAAGATGACCTGACTAGCAAATCAAAGAGAGAAACAATTGCCACTCCAGAAGATTTTTCTGAGCATGAGTTTAAAATCAACCTCTCAGTTGGTTAGAGTGTCGCCCTGATGCTCCAAGGTTGTGGTTCGGTCTCCAGTCAGGCCACATATAAGAATCAACCAACCAATGAGTGCATAAATAAGTGGAAAAATAACTCTCTCTCTCTCTCTCTCTCTCTCTCTCTCTCTCTCTCTCTCTCTCTTTTTCTCTCTCTCTCCTCAATAAATAAATATCCTCCCAACAATTTGATATGGTCAAATTAACTTCCTAGCCAAAGTTTTCAAGTTCTTCCATAAGAGCACCTCTCCAACAACATTATCTAATTCTCCCCATTTTTCAAGACATCAAATATATTATCTTAGCTAAACTCAATTATTTATAACTTCTATGCCATAAATGCATAGCCCTTTTAAACTTCTATTTCACTATTTTTTGCCATCCTGTACATCCTTGGAAAATATTCTTTCCACCATCTCTACTAAATCAAAACTGCTTTTCTCAAGTTCAAGCAATAGATTCATTTCTCCTAGGAAATCCTTTCACAGTTAGGTTAAATCACAATGTTTTCTCAATAAGGCACATTCTAATCAATTGTATGCAATATCTAGATTATTCTAAAATATAAATGTAAATATACATCTTTCACAGAGCAGCTGTATAATTAATAACTGATGAATGCATAAGATTTCTTTAGCTTTTCATATCTCTGCATGAAGAGTGTTTCCAATCTATAATAATAAAAGCATAATATGCTAATTAGACCAGACAGCCAACCGACCTTCTGGACGTCATTCCGGACAAAGCAGCAATGGTGGGGGTCGAGGCAGAGGCAGTTAGGGGTGATGAGGCAGGCAGGCGAGTAGTTAGGGGCAATCAGGCAGGTATGAAGAGTGGTTAGGGGTGATGAGGCAGGCAGGCGAGCAGTTAGGGGCAATCAGGCAGGCAAGTGGTTAGTGGCGATCAGGCAGGCAAGTGGTTAGTGGCGATCAGGCAGGCAGGCAGAGGGGTTAGGGGCTATCAGGCAGGCAGGCAGGCGAGAGGTTAGGAGCCAGAGGTCCTGGATTGCAAGAGGGATGTCAGATGGCCAGTTAAACTGGCCGTTGGACATCCCCTGAGGGGTCCCAGATTGCGAGAGGGTGCAGGCTGGGCTGAGGGGGACCCCACCCCCATGCATAAATTTTGTTGCACCAGGCCTCTAGTATATTATAATCCTCTATCAGTGTACATTTTTGGCAAACCACTAATTTGTTATGAAGAGAAACCAATTACAAAGTTATAAAGACCATTAGCAATACTATAAAAATTGTGGGGGATTCAGAGGAAGAGAAAAGTAAAGGTTTAGTAATTTAATAGAATGAGCCATTTCAAAGGAGTCTTTGATTTTTAGGAGTAGTCCTGGGGAATACAAACAAAGACTAACAGAACAGATACTTAGCAAAACCAGCCCCAGTTTTCAAAGAAAAGACACATACATACCCAAAAAAATCAATGACTGGTCAAATCATAAAATGGTGTCTTTGTCTAGGAATTTCAGTAATAGACACAGCCAGGAAATTTACACAGAGGAAAATACATTGCCAAGTTAGTCATCCAATGAACATGGGTTTAGCAGAGTTCTAAGCTGGCCTCCCAGAGGCCTCCTTGACCAGAAATGGTAGAGACCAGCAGGAACTTCTCAGATTATGCAAGAATCCTGGGATTGACCTGGAACAGAACCATAGAGAAGCTGGAACAGAAGCTGTTTGTTCATTTGCCAACATTTACCTCAGCACTAAACTGCTAAAACAAAGTGCCAATAAATTTTTAAGAGAAATACCCTTAGCTACACAACAGTCAAAAGACTGAGTAAGAATTAAAATGCACGTTTATATAATGCCCTCTCCTGAGCTTAGTGCATTGAATCTTGCCTAATGTCTAACAGTAGAAAATATCATTTCACCAGTTTTGTGTCAGAATCAACCCCAGAATAAGACCTTAAATAAGACCAGGAAAAGTAATTGAGACTATTTCTCACATAGGCAGAGCAATGCTGAGAAACAAATGTTAAAAGGGAAAATAGCAATTTGCAGAACCTAAATCCAGAAAACATAAAAGTAAATATATATTAACTTATTAAACTTTATGTTCCTTTCAACTTAATGCCTTGTTAAATGAATGATATAGTATCATTACTTGGTTATGGCCCCCAAATAAAGTATAGTTTTTTTATATAAATGTATCTCAATATGAGGTCACTTGGGATTATGGCTCAGAATCGGGTGCATAAGGGATTTCAGTAGATATGCCTTCTCTGTTGCACTGTAATAAAAATTTACAAGTTAATCAAATACCATGAAACTTTTCCCTGATAATCTATGCAGTCAGCACTGTATTGGCAAGTAGATGTTTAAATTTATGCCTTCAAAGCAGGGAAAGTTTGCTGACAGGTATACTCAGAACATCTTAGTAGGAAAACACTCTTGAAAGCAGTTTTTTCATAATGTTCTCAAGATCCTCTTTCTCCCCTATGCACAGCTCCGGGAACTGCCAATTCTTCAGTAACAACACACTATATACTAGCTTCAAACACTGAAGAAATTGGAGCCATCTTTGGATTTAAATACATTTACCTGTCTTCTGTGTGACCCTCGACACATGACTTCTTGTGCCCACATACTCAACTCTCCCTTTTCAGCATGCCTGCTTCTGTGTGTGTAGGCAATAAATTGGTGGGCTTGAGTTTAAGAATTCCCTGAAGTAGCTTCACTGTTGCTCTTAACCAAAACTACACAACTCAGCCCTTCATTGTGAAACAGACCAGAAAGAAAGCAGTGTGTCCTTGGTAGTCTAATTACATTGTTATTTCAACACATTCTGTTCTTTTCCATATTTTGTTTTTATCTTTCACTCTGATTAAACCTAACAATGTAACACCATATCTGATTTTTTTAATTCTATATATACATACAAAAAGGAGAGTTGAGGAGGGAGGTCAGACTACATAAAAGTGTGATATCTCCAGTCAGAGCCAAATTCCTAAAGGGTTAGGCCATTAAATGGCCAAGCAAAATAAGACACAATCAGTGCTAACTTCATTTTCAAAAGTTCCCACGTGTAGGTTTATAGGTGCCCAGAGGGATGAGTTACTCTCAATTGTGTCTTGTTTAATTTGGCCATTTTAAGGGCTAACCCTTTTCTAACTTGGCTCTCGTGGTAGATATCACACCTCTACATGTCTGAATTTGATTCTTAACTTGGCTTTTTCAGTGCACGTTAAGTGTTTCTGATTTGGTATCACTCTAAAAGAATTTGTAAGTGGTTTCTTTGCACTTATGTCTGGACAGATTGGGGTCAGGTGTGATTGGTGGTTTTCCACTATTAAATGATTTCACACTCCTTCACCCCAGCCTAATGACTGTAACCTCAGAGTTCATCTTCTGTGTGGGAGGCCAAAATATACTGAGATCAGGCACTGCAGAAGTTAGGTCTATGCATTGCAATTAAACAAAACTAAAATATGTTGTTTTATGAAATAAATATGTTATCTTTGCCAAGAGCTTCTCATTAACATTTTTTACTTGGGGAAAAAAGAGCAATTGTCTAATCTATGAGATAGAATGAAGAAATTAAGTCCTTGTTTCTATCATTCTCTTCATTTATTAGATTGGAGGCACTAAGATTTAGCACATAATTACCTACTTTATAATTTAATGGGAAGAAACTCAATTGAAACAAACACCGAACATCTTTAAGGAAATTCATTGTATTTGTTTTCCCTCCCCCCGCCACCCCCCCCCCCGCCGACACACAAAAGAATTAAATTTAGCCTATAATGATACATAAAATACAAGATGACCTAAATTAGAACAAGCGAGATAGGAGAAAACTTGTGTAAAAATTCATAAGATGGAGTAGATGGACCATGAATCTTAGAGTCAGAAACCAGCTTTGGAATCTGACTTACTAGCTTTATAACCATGATAAGTCATTTAACCTCACTGAGCCTCGATTTTCTTAAGTGTAAAATAGATATTATAATAATTTCTACATCACAGGGTTTTTGAGAGAATCACATGAGACTATAGATATGAAAGTAGCCTGTAGAGTATAAATCGCAATAAGACATTTCACTTATATTATAAAAGAATTAGAGAATAGTTAAGTGCTAAATTATTGTGTGACTATAGTACAAGTTCATAGAAAGAGGATATTAGTATGAATTGGAGAAGATTCTAAAGTTTTCTTTGGAACAGGTGCAATTTGGGGTGGACCTTGAAGAATATGTACAATTTGATAAAGTACAAAAGAAGAAGGTTTTCTAGATGAGAAGAGTAGGAAAGGATTTGGGGGAGAAAGAGGGCTTTTGGGAAGCAGATGCAAAAGCATAAAGGTAAAAATCAGTGTATGGGGAGGGGTACTGGTAATGAGAAAACTGGAGATGGGGGTACACACCCAGGAGTAAGAGAAATGAGAGAGAGGACACTGAAGGAGCCCTATTATAGAATGACTTTTGTGTCCTCCCAAAATTTATGTTGAATCCCTAACTTTCAATGTGTTGGTATTTGGAGATGGAGTTTTTGGGAGGTAATTATGGTTAGATGACGTAATGAGGGTGGGGCCCTGGTCTGATAGGATGAGTGTCTTTATTAGAAGAGAACTTGCTGTCTCCCTACAAAGAGGTCATGTGAGCACTCAGAGAGATATTGCCACCTACAAACCAAAAAGAGACCTCAGAATAAATCCTACCATGCTGGCACATTGATCCTAGACTTCCCAGCCTCCAGAACTGTGAGAAATACACTCCTATTGTTTAAGCCACCCAGTCTATGGTATTCCATTATGGCAGCCCAGACTGACTAAAATGAGCTCCAAATATGAGAAGTCTCAAAAATCAAACAGAGGGATTAGGTTGAACTTCTTGAGAGGAGTGGCCAAATGAATGGAGTGTCTTGGAATATTATTTTGGTAATGGTGTGCAGGGTAAAATGGAAAGGAATGAGGATGAAAGCAGAAATGAAAACTAAGGAGCTGTTTATACAATCCATGTAAAGTGTGGTGAAAATAATGACTGGAAAAATAGCAATGAGAGAAAAGAGAGTGAATCTAAGGAGCGTGTCTAAGATTTATACAACAGTATCAATGAGTGGGAATAAAAGGAGGGGAAGAGTTGGCCTAACTCCTGAATTTAGCTCTCATCTTTGTTTGTTTGTTTGTTTGTTTGTTTTTTAAAATGGCTGAGGAGCTTAAAGTGAGCAGGTTGAATTGGTCAAAGTAAGGAACTCAGGCATTATTTTTATAATCATCATCTTCTTCATTATTAACATGGAGACCTATGCCTTTATTCATGAGCTGGCCAATCAAAGATTAGAAAGCTAGAAGAATTATGCTGCTTAGCTTAATTCCAAGTCTATCTCTCACTTCAAAGTTTCCAAGAGAGTTGCTGCTACATACTCCTGCTTCCATATGTAGCAAAATAGAAAAAGCCAAATACTCCCTTCTTTATCTCATAAGTTTATTGGAAATGACTGAGACAGCATGCTTAAATAATTAGAGCCCTGCAAAAATTAGTATGCTGAGACTCAAAACCATCATTACAAGTACTTACAGTCAGCCAGACAACTAACCTTAAAAATTAAATGTTTTTATCAAAAACTTCAGAAATTATTACTCAGAATTTTGTTATTGAGCCATATATTAGTTAAAGAATAAACTTGTAATTTAGATACTTAAACCCTAAAAGTTCCCTACTTAATTATAAGTCATTTTGATAGATATTACCTTCTTTCTTTCTGAGAGTCTGTGTTTTTGTTATAGTTATTTAAAATATACTTGAGATATAAGCAGAATAAAATATTTTATATTCATCAGAGCAAATAAATTGTTTTAGACATTTCTTTATTACTAAAATATTGCTTAATGAATTATTTATATATGTACACACATATACATGCATGTACATAAGCTATATACATATATGTATACAGATATAGATGATATAGATATATAAACTCTAACTCAGAACATTTGAACTAGAAATAATTTTACAGGTCATCTAGTGTAATGCTTTTATTAAACAGGTCAAACCTTGAGACCCTATCTTATATATTCACATTTCACCTAAGAAAAGAATTTAAGCAAGAGAGTTAAAGTAATTTAGCAAGGTCATCTCTTGGTAAATGGCAGAGCTCAGACTAAACATGTGTCTGAGACTCAGAACCTGTCCTTTCTAAGGCCCAAGCTCATTATCTGTTCTTTTTGTCATGCTCCTTGCCTGTCTTCTTCCCAGCATATAATCCCAAAGACCATATTATGACACCAAAGCCAACGCAGGAGAACGAGATAGACCACCCTGGGCCTGTGTAAAACCAAGAAAGGTAAAGCCTATCAGTTCTCCAAAAGGGCCAGTTTTGGAAATGATCCAAACTCATCCCTGCATCAGTTCTTCTCTGATCAGATTTCTCATACAGTTACTGAGTTGAGCTCAAAGCCAGATGTGAAACAGAAGTCCCTGACAAATACTTAACTCCTGTTTCCTCCTACCTTCCCCTTTCTTTGACTTTTCTCAGAAGGATATAAATTGGGAGCTAAGAAAACCTTGTCTTCTTTGCCCTCTGAACTGTCCTATGTGCCCCCTCCCAAGTGCCCAGTAGCCTTATTGTTGTAAATTGTTCATGTCTACCTCTGCAACTCCCATGTGTACAGCCCCCACCTCACTCGAAATCAAAACCTTAGTTCCCCACCTCTCCTAAGGATGACAACCTAATTGTTACAAAGACAGAATTTTCCAAACTGTGTTTCTCTGAACAAACAAATGAAAAGCTTTTCAAGTTCAAATAAGTTGTAAAAACTGTTGAGCCCTGACTTGTGTTGCTCATTGGAAAGAGGATCGGCCCATGCACTGAAGGGTTACAGGTTCAATTCCCAGTCAAAGTTTGCAGGTTGCAGGTTCCATCCTTGTGTAGGAGGCAACCAATTGATGTGTCTCTCTCACCTCTCTCTCTCTCTCTCTCTCTCTCTCTCCTACTTTCTCTCTCCTTCCCATTCTCCATCCCTTTCACTCTCTCTACAAATCAATGGAAAAAATATTCTCAGATGAGGATGAACCAAAAATAAATAAAAACTTTTGATTATAGTTCCTTCTTGGAAATTTATTCTACACATACTAAAGCCTTTGGGAAATTCATGCCTAAAAAGAAAAAGAATGACCACGAAATGGAGGAGGTGGGAGATAATTTGTTTCTGTTTAACCCATTGTTTGCCAAGCTTATCTTACCATAGATCCCTCAGTTTACATATATTTCTCAGAAATAATATTCTATAAAATGCATTTTAGAAAAATTTGCATTAAGGACTTTGTGCCTGTGGTTCGATTAATGCATTGCTCATCCCTGCTAACATTTTATAATTTAACTTGAACTTCCTAGAAATATACCTTAACCCAAGGGAACAATTTCTAGAGGAAGAATCTTGGGCAACTGACAGTCCCTTGAGGGAGCAGGGAGTGGTGCAGCCTTTCCAATCCCAGGAAATGTCATCAGAAAATCACAGCCAGCCTAGCACAGGTCCCCTGCAGTCCTCCACGCCTTGTCCCACTGTGAACATCTACCAGGGATTCAGTGGTCATGGTGGCGCAGCTTTTTGCAAATCACGTTTCTACATAAAAGCATATGGATATAAAATCCCTGAGAAGAAAATTGCAACGATATGGCTTATCACAGAGTTTTCTTTCTGCAGTGTTTATTGAAAAAGGCATTATCACATAAGTATTCCTTTTGAATTTTGTTCTGACTTTGTAATTTTATTTATTCATGGTTTTCTGACATCAAGGTGTTATGAGAGCTTAAAATTCTATTCCAGATCCACCTTATTGTGTTTGAAAAGATATGTGGACACAGTTCCTACTATGTGAATTATCTGTGTTGTCTTTGCTCAGGGTAAGGACTCCCACAGCTTCCTGCAGACTCAGCCCAACAGGCAGCCTTTTCTCTCACCATCAGAGTCCTCTCAATAACTCACCCAAACTAAAACCAGTAAAGCCTGATTGACATACCTCAGGAAGACCTGTCTCCCTCTATTTATGCTCAACCACTTCTTTGGAAATGATATTACTGCAAAAGTTTTCTTTATAATCAATGCTGGATTAACCAAAGCCTACACTAACCCATACTTTTGTTTCTCCTCCTCCTATATGTATTGTTTACCATTGCAGCCCATCAGTTACTCCATCTACTCCTACATCTACTTCTGTATCTTCAGCAGCAGATGAGTTGGGAAATACATAAAGATAAAATTCCTTCTCAGGGAGCCTCATTTGCAGCATCAATGGAGGAGGAGACTGGCAAGAGCTTGTTGAAACCTCAGATCAGCTAGTGAAATTGTCGACTTGTGTCCTATCAGTCACCCAACATTCATTTATTCATTCATTTAAAAAATGAGGGCCTGCTTTGATGATGATGAAAACATGTGAAGAATCACAACCCAGTTATTTCTCACATGGACTTTCGGTAGAGTTGAGCACACAACCTTATCACAAACAAAATGTTATTAACAACACAGTTGCAAAACAACCATGCGAGCAATGTCTCAGGATGATTATTTTATTAAATAAATTTACTTTTTTCAAAATCATTATTTAGCTATCACCATGTGCCAGGCCACTTGTTTGGGGCCAGGGAAGAATAGATGAAAAAAAGAATCTTGCTCTCAAGGCTCTCACTGAAGGTCTAGGGAAAGAGAGAACCTACAGGATAGTGGGACAAATGCTTTGAAAGAAGTATTTCAAGAGTGCCAGAGGAAAACAGAAATTCCAGCCAAGTAGAATCTAGTAAACAAGAAAGGGGCCCTAAGGTAAGCTCTAAAAAACAAGGTCTGCCACTGGGGATAAAAGAGAGAAAAGCATTTAAGACAGCGAGAGCAGGAGGAAAAAGAAGGGTGGGGAGGATTCAGAAGTGAGAGAAAAAATGCTGAGTCCATGGAACTGGGTTAATTGGCCACCAACAGAGCATTTGCTGCACACAGGGGAGTTGGGAACAATGATAAGACAGGAGACAGCAGTCCAGTGATGGAAGGTCTGATATATCCTACAAAGAAATCTGGACTTTATCCTTAGGGTATTGCAGAACCATAGCAGCATTTCAGACAAAGAAATCATATAATATAATTTAAATATTATAAAAATGACTGCAGCCGCAATAGAGCAGGAATTTGAGTAAGAGCTAGAAACAGAGGTAGCCCAAACCAGGATGGAGCAGTGAGAAATGCATGGGGATTACCAAACTCCTAGCTTCAAAAAATGAAATGATGGTTCCATTCACTAAAAGAGACTATGTTTCAAGAAGATTGAATTTAGTGATTGAGTTTGGAATAAATGAATTTAGATTTCCTCTGAGATATGCCAGTAGAGGTGTCCAGTAGGACATCAAGACTATAGATACAGGCTAGAGGTAAAATTGAGTATTTTCTGGATGTGGGTGGCAGTAAAAGCAATGGAAAGGCTGTTTGTCAAATGGTGTCAGATTGTTCAAAGGAAAGCATGTAGAAGGTGGGAGAGGGGTGTGCAAAAAAGATGCAGGAGGAACTCTAGGGAGTGACATATTAGGCGGGTAGCAAAGAGTAAATACAAAGCAGCTGAGAAGCAGTCCAAAAGAGAGCAAGATAACCCAGGTAAGAACAGGGTTACCGAAGTGACCCTCTCACACTCCCACCCTAAGTGAAAGGCGGAATTCCTCAGCTAGTTAACTGAGATCTCTAGTTTTCCTATGGAACAAGGCCACACATTGGAGATCAGTTCCATTGAGTTGTGTCCTGAATACATCACAGAGATCCTTTATTCTGCTTTTTTGCTGGTGTGGTAGCAAACGAATGTGAAAGCAATCTGATTCATTACCCTCATTTACTTAAAAAGTGGAAAACATTTTTGTGGTCTTTCTGACCCATTTAATTGTCACTTTCATTTTACCAATAAAAAGAAAGCTCCATGAGGTTGAGACTTGGCTACTCACACAGGTAATAAGAGCGCTAGGACTAAACTCTGACCTGACTTAAAATCCACTCCTGTTCCGCTACATCCCACAGTTCTGATAATATTCCCTATTTGTACTCCTTTTGTCCTTTCAAATTCTTTCTGTCAAATGAATACAAATTAAAACTAGAGGCTGTTTTCAAATTTTGACCTTGCAGTCTTCATTCACATAACTGAGCATCATTCTGAGCAACAGTTTATAAAAATTTTAAAAAATACAAATCAGTGATGATTTTTAAGTGTTCTCACTCTGTGAATGCTTAGTATTTCTGTCCTATTCCCCCCTCTGCACCTAGAAAAAGACACACACAAAAATGAATGGAAACATCACCAAATTTCAGTCAGGAAATAAGAGCCTTAAGAATACCATTGATTACATTTTTTACTTGAAAGTAACCTGGGCAGGGGATTAATCTAGGAGAGCATATATAAATGTTCTGCAAATAATATACAAATAGAATTTTCATGACTATGTAACATATCTGAGAATAAGCCCCAGAAAAACCCTAAGCCACAATTGATCTAAAGGTTAATAATTTGGGGGCCAAGACTATTATAATCATGAGTAAAATGTACTGTGAGAATTGGGTGCTGTGTAAGATTAGGTTGGATTAAGGGGTCCATTTTTGTTTAATCGAGGAGAATAACTTTTTTAAAAAGGTTTCAGAATGTGTCCCCAGTGGTTGAAATTATTATGCTGCCATAAGGAAAGAAATTGGGTCAAAACTCATTATCAAGTGGCATTTCCACAAGTAGCAAGGGAATATACTGTTTCCTATCAGACATTACACCCAGAGTCTGGATAAGTTTCTTTCCTGAATCTGAGCCTAAAAAACTACTTCATTTCCTCACCTTTTCCCAGCATTTGTAAGAATCCAAGTTTCAACAGTGATTGTGAGCAGTAGACAAACTACTCTAATTCCCTGTGCTATAAAACTTATTTTTTATTTTTTTATTTTTATTGATTTTATTGGGGTGGCATTGGTTAATAAAATTATATGGGTTTTAGGTGTACAATTATATAATACATCATCTGTGTATTGTTTTGTGTGTTCACCACCCCAAGTCAAGTCTCCTTCCATCACCATGTAGAACTTGTTTTTTAAAGCGACTTGTAAATTCAGCAGCTTTCTTCAGTCTCTGTCAACCCATAATGGCCAACCATCCCCATTCTCAGGACAGACAGAGGGAAATTATCACAGCCAAAAATAATCTTTTTTTTTTATTTAGACTAAATCATTTTGGGCATAACTTTGCTTCCATTTCTTCCTCTCTAGAGGATCATTATGGAATTTTAGTACTCTGGATTTGAATAATCAGTTTTGGTTTTTGCTTTAGGGCCATAATTGTTAGTTACTGGGAGCATTAATTGTGGTGTTTGTTCCACTGGCATCTTTTATCTCTTGAATCCTCACAGAAGCCTTGCAAAATAGAAATAGCTCTATAATTAATTTACTTTTTAAAATGTGTACATCATTCTACCCAGTGAAATAAGATGCCGACTTATTCATTATTTTATAATCAATTGAGAGTCATAATCTATGCCTGATATTTAGGCTTTATGAGGGCAGATATTTTACATTTTTACTGGATGAATATAGATGGATGGATATTATATATAATTTTGGTATATATTATCCTTTCCTCCAAATTTTTTATATCTGACAAAAATGGATGAATGGATGGATAGATAAAGAGGTGAGTGAATGGATGTAGGCTATGTAAATGGAAGGATGGTAGGATGGATAGATGGATGAGTAGTGAATGAATGGAAAAATAGATGGTAGGTAGATGAGTGCATTGATAAATGGATGGATGGTACTGCTGGATTATTACCCAAGATGTCGTTTTATGCCACAAATGAGTCTACAAAGTGGAAGAACCTCAATGACATCCAGTGGGAACATCAACTGGACAAACAGAAAATCCACAGAGACAAAGAAGAACTAAGTTAAATTAGAAATGAGTAGTGTTTTCCCAAGGAGGGGAGAGGGATGGAGGCTGGCACATTCTGACTTGTGGGTAACCAGTGGCCAGTGACTCCTGAACAGACATTTCCATCCTGGCACTGAGATGGATTTGAGAGAGTAGGAGTCTATAAAAGCGTGATGCTGCCTGGGCACACGAAGGACTATTTTAGGCCAGATCTTCTGGCTTCAATGTTTCATGAACGCAACTATTTTCTTCTTATATACACAGGCTCATAGAATAAGTTCAATTCTGAGCATTATCATAGTTTCATCTTTAAATATTTTCAAAAAATGGAAAGCAACAACTGCTGATAAGGATGTAGACTCCATGGAACCCTGGTGCATTGTTGGTGGAGATGTAGAATAGTGCAGCTGCTCTGGAAAACAGTAGGATAATTCCTTAAAAAGTTAAACAGGATTTTCATGTGATCCAGCAATTCCACTTCTGGGTTATAGGCCCAGAGGAATTAAAAGCTTGTACTTGAACATATATTTGTACGCCCGTGTTCATAGAAGCATTATTTACAATAGAGTGGAATCAACCCCCATGTCCATTGATGGAGGAATGGATAAGTAAAATGTGGTCTACACATATAATGAAATACTATTCAGCCTTAGAAAGGAAGGAGATTCTAACTCATACTACAACATGGGTGAAGCTTGAGAACATTATGGTATGTGAAATAAACCATTCACAAAAATAACAAATACTCTAATATTCCACTTACTGGTATACAGGCAAAAATAGGTTTACAGTTAGTTATATGAAAAATAATACAATAATTCATAAATAATACAAGAATAAACTCTGTGTTTTGCATACCCAACTGTAAGCCTACTTTTGACCTGCTGTTGGGACCTAGAATAGTCAAATTCATAGATTAAAACAAAGTAAAATTATGGTGACCATGAGGTGGAAAGAGGGAAGAATGGAAGTTGGTGTTTAATGGGTATAGATTTCTGTTTAGGATGATGAAAAGTTCTGGAAATGGATAATGGTGATGGTTGCATGACCATATGATTAAATGGTAAACATTGTATTTTACCATAATGACAATGTTTTAATCTAAAAAAATAAATATTCCACTTAACCACTCTAAAAAAAAGAAAAGAAATGAGTAGTGTTTGATGGAAGAAATCTTTAGGCAAGCAAAGCATATTTGTTTCAACAAGTTTGGGACTAAATTAAAGTGAATGGTTGAGTATTGCTCTAGTTCTACAAAGGTACCCCAGGGTTCACTGAAGGATGAAAAGGAAGCTGAGAAGAGGCCAAGGAGGTCAACTCCAGCTTATCCTCTCAATCCCAAAATGGAACCAGAATAGCTCTATTGGCTTCACTTTTATTTATTGCTACCCCCTATGAGAATTTACCAAAATGGGGCTCCTACTGCTTAAAATAATTTTAAACCAATTCCTATACTAAGAGGAATAATATCTGCTTATTTCACAGGATTGTTTAAAGAATTAAATGGTCTAATGCTGAAGAGGATGCAGAGAAAAAAGGAACCCTCATGCACTGCTGGTGGGAATGAAGACTGGTGTAGCCACTGTGGAAAACAGTATGGAGTTTCCTCAAAAAGTTAAAAATGGAGCTCCCATTTGACCCAGTAATCCCACAACTAGGAATATATCCCAAGAAAACAGAAACACCAGTAAGAAAGGATATATGCACCCCTATGTTCATAGCAGCACAATTTACAATAACTAAGATTTGGAAACAGCCTAAGTGCCCGTCAGCAGATGAGTGGGTTAAAAAAACAGTGGTACATCTACACAATGGAATACTACGCTGCTGTAAAAAAGAAGGAATCCTTACCATTTGCAACAGCGGATGGAACTGGAGAGCATTATGCTAAGCAAAATAAGCCACTCAGAGAAAGATAAATATCACATGATCTCACTCATTTGTGGAATATAATGAACATCATAAACTGAAGAACCAAAAAAGAACCAGAGTCATAGAAGCATTGAACAGACTGACCAACCTATGAGGGAAGGCGGGGGGTGAGGAGGTAAGAGATCCACCAAAGGATATGTATGCATGCATATGAGCAAAACCAATGGACACAGATGGGGGGAGGGGATGGGCTGGGAGGTGGGTGCAGTGGGGGAGAGGTCATTGGGGGAAAAAGGAGACTTATGTAATATTTTAAACAATAACGAATTTAAATTTAAAAAAAATAATTCAATGATCTGTTGTAAGTGAAAAAGGTTTTGAAAAGTATAAAGTATTCTCAAAATTATAAAAAATAAGAAAAGATCTGAAATTTAAGAAAGAGCTAAATCTTTTAATTATCTTTTTCCTTTTTCCTTTCTTCTTTTTTTACCCATCTATGCAACTCTAGGTCTTTGTAGGTTCGATCTTTTTACAAAATCACAATCCGGGTATATCTTATCTTTCCCTCTATTCTTTTTACTTCTGACAAAGACTAAAACAATGACTATTAGAACAAATTAAGAAGAATTTGATTGCAAGTATGAGGGCTGGGGAACACAAAATGATATTGAGAAGAATTTTGATTTCTGAGGCTAGCCTTCTTTGGGGGTGAGAACAGAATTTCTGAAAACCTCCATTATGTCTGAACTACATGGGTCATCTTCGGGTTCTTAGGACCTTTGCAACTAAGTTATCAGATCTTTTCAATATATGGTACTCCTTAAATCAGAGTTGAACCAGGCTTCCAACAGCCTCAGCCTGCCCAACAGCAGTTTGCGCCAACTTGGAAACAAAGAACCAATCATTGTCTAAAGTACAGTTTTATACCAGAGATTTCATGATGTGATTTTTGATATTTGGGTTATTTATTTTTAATATAATAAATTGTTCTGATGGTCTCTCTGTGAATCTTTTTATATTTTTTCATTGATTTCAGAGAGGAAGGGAGAGGGAGAGAGAGATAGAAGTATCAATGATGAGAGAGAATCATTGTTCGGCTGCCTCCTGCATGCTCCACACTGTGGATTAAGCCCACAACCCAGGCATATGCCCTGACAGGGATTTGAACCATGACCTCCTGGTTCATAGGTCGATGCTCAACCACTGAGCCACTCTGGCTGGGCTCTCTGTGAATCTTTCATGAGGATGTAATCACGTGTTTGCTGGGGTTGAAGTCATCTGGAAGCTTGACTGGGATGCTGAGAGACTAAGCCCCTCCCTCTCCTTTCAGGTTCAGGGCTTCTGCTCATGGTTTCTTCAGCAAGATAACCAGACTTCTTACATGGTGGTTCGGGGGATGCAAAAAGTGAGAGTTCCAGGAGGGGAAAAAAAAAACAGAAGTTGCCATTCTCTTGAAAGCTAGGCCTGGAACTAGCACAGTGTTCTCCCATTGTATTCCTTGGTAAATATAACCACCCAGACTTACTGTAGAAGACTACACAGATGTGAATACTCTGAGGCATAGTTCATTGGGGCCATCTTTGAAGATTTGGTGCCATGTAGAAAAATGCTTCTATTGATCAAAAACATAGAAAGAGGGAGGATTTCAATATCACATACATTATCATTTCATATAATAATAAGAATTAGAATTATTTCGCTGGAGAACATGGTTCCACTGGCATACTTTACCAGTATATGCATACTATATACATGTGTGTATGTGACTCCTAGACAATCCTATAAATATGCCCTGTCCATAATCATCTTACTATTTTCATTTAAGATTGCCCAGTTCAAAATGGGCAAGGGATTTACTAGTAAAGTGCTCTACAGGGTGCTCTAAATAGTTCTCTAATCCGTAATCTAAGAGAGAAGAAGAAAAAGAGCAAGATTGAAGAAGCTCATCTGATCAGCCTGACTGATAAGATCCTAACTCTGAAGTTACATATAAACAAGAACTGAAATATCCTCTATGATTAATAACTAAAACTATAGAGAGAGTCATAGACTCAGACTCCTGCCCTTATTCTTCAGCTCTGGCCCCCTACGTATCCTGCTTTCTGGTTGTGATAATGTGGCCATACATTAAAACCTGTAATAAGTCATTGAGTTCATAATATACCTTAGAAGAACTAAGGAAAAAGTAATTAACAACAAAGGTACATCCTGACCAAGAAGACCAAAGTGAAGTAATAATTTTGGTAAAAGAAGCCAAAATTATGTATATGGAGAGGGAGAAAAATGGCGGCGGAATAGACAGACGTGTTCCGAGCCTTGTCCCGGAGCAGAAAGAAAGAACAGCTGAGGGTCGCACTAGGAGTGTTTGTTGGCAAGTTGGGGGGCAGCTGAACTCCAGAAGAAGGTGGGAGACTGCTAGACGGGGTTCCCCTGACCTGGCAGCTCCCACTGCGGCTGGGTCCCCTCCCGGAGCTGCGGGCTTGGACGCGGAGTCGCCGCCATCTGGAACCGGAAAGTGGAGCTTATCGGAAGCCTGAGAATCCACAACGGCGGCACCCACGGAACAGCTGCGAGCCCCAGAACAACGCTCCCCAATTGGCGCAAACACACGGGTTCAGAGGAGCTCTACACTCCACCACGGAAAGGTCAGATTTCGCCTAGGATAAGGTGAGGTCTCTGGTCCCAGCGCGAGAGAGGAACGCGCGTTTTGTGGGAGCTGGAGGACCAGGGAAGTCTGTGCCTAGAAAAATCGGTGGCTGCTGGGGCTGGCGTGATCTGTGAATGTGGAAGGGGGTCCTCAGAGCTGCTAACAGAAGGGCTCTCTAAAAAGCAACCCATTTTGATCTTAAGTGCAGGGACACCCTAAGAATTTCAGGGGTGTGCTAGACTTACGCGTAGCCACGGAGTGCGCACACTTGGGCTTTTTCCTCTTGAAATTCTTGCTTCTGATTACTAAGCCCAATTCATAGGATCACCCAGTTGGGGACACCCTGGGAGACTGCAGGGGAAAGTTGTTTTTCTGGAACCTGGGGATCGGAGCGGGGAGTGACCATCGGAGAGCCAGCTCTGAGGCAGCCCACTCCCACAAACCGGGGAAAGAAGGCTCTAACACTCCCTAGAGAGGCCATAGATAAACCCGGAAGTCAATCCAGAAACACTGCCACCCAGGGGCTGAATCACAAATTGACTCTTGTGTAATCAAAAATAAAGGAATACGAATTAAGACACACCGCCTGCTTAAAATCAGGACTGGCTTACATCACTGAAGAGCAGTGGAACGCAGGGAACTGCAATACTGTCCGGACTGAGAAACAGGCGTGCCAAACAGAACAACAGAGGAAGTGAATGACCTTCACTACTCCACATTTTATTATTATTTTTTATTTTTTTATTTTCATTTTTTGCATCTTTTACTCAAGAAACTAATTTTTTTCCTCACTTGATTTTACCTTTTTAATTATTACATTTTTATTTTCAATCCGTATTATTACTACTGCTATTTTATCTTTTTTTTTTTTTTAAGTGTCATTTTATTTTCTCTTCATTTTGTTTTGGGATTAATGTTCTACATTCTATTTTTATCTTTCCTTTAGCATCATTTTACTCTATCTCAAATCTACCTTTATGCCATCACTCTCTTCCTCACTTTTCCCTTTTCAGTGTCCTGTTTATCTTACCCCTTTCCTGCTTTAGATTTTCCCTATACTTTCTGTTTACCCCCTTTTAAAATTTCACCCTACTTATATATCTAATCTCCAATCCCCTGCTCCAAGTCCATACACACCTCTCTCTTCGCTGTCTTAACTATCCAAAAAATTGTTTTTCTCTCTGTCCTTTTGTTGTTGTTCGTTTGAATGTAGATTATATCGAATTTTTATGCTTTTTTGTGAGATTGTTTTGCTTATTCTTCTTTTGTTTATTTTTTTGTTTGTTTAGTGCTTCTGTTTTCCCTTGCCTCACTCAATATTAGTTGGTGTTGTAGTTTGTATTAATCCTCAGGTACTTGTTGCTGGCATTTGCTGGGATAAGTGATTGTTCTATTGGAGTTTTATCCCCAATATATATAGTCTGTTTCCCTTTCTCTCTTAGTCTCTTTCTTGTCTCTCTTACTTTTTTTTCTTCTTTTTTTCCCTTTTCCCAATTTCATTTTGACACCCCCCCTTTTTTTTTCTTCTTCTTTCTTTCTTTCTTTTTCCTCTTCTTCTTTCTCTACTATCCCCTAATTTGCCTTTCTCTCTCTGGTGGTCACCTTTATTGGAGGTTATTAATATCGTGAATACATTTCTGTTCAGTGCCTTGTGTGTTGTACCTGGTAGTGCTGTATTTTGTGCCTTTAAATCGACGCAGGAGAGAGAGAACTACATAACCAGACACCCAGAGAAGAGAGACCATGGGGAGACAAAGACACAGCCCGCATATGAAAGAAAAGCAGGCATCACCAGAAAAGGAAGTAAACGAAATGGAAGCAAGCAACCTTCCAGAAAAAGAATTCAGAGAAATGGTCATAAGGTGGCTGAAAAGAATGGAAGACAAATTTGACAATATGAGCAAGAACCAAGAGGAAATGAAGAAGAACCAAGAAGAAATGAAAAATGATATCGCTGCTGTAAAGAACTCAATAGAAAGCATCAAGAGTAGACTAGAAGAAGCAGAGGACCGCATCAGTGAGCTAGAAGACAAGATGGGAAAAAATACCCAAGTAGAGCAACTTCTAGAAAAAAAAATTAAAAGGCAGGAGGAGAGCCTAAGGGAACTTTGGGACAACACGAAACAAAACAACATCCGCATAATAGGGGTTCCAGAAGGAAAGGAAGCTGAGCAAGGAATAGAAAACCTATTTGAAGAAATAATGACAGAAAATTTCCCTGATATAGAGAAGAAAAAACCCACACAAATCCAAGAAGCTCACAGAGTCCCAAGCAAAATGAACCCCAAAAGACCGACGCCAAGGCACATTATAATTAAATTGGCAAACACCAACGACAAAGTAAGAATCTTAAAAGCGGCCAGAGAGAGACAGAAAGTTACATACAAAGGAACCCCCATCAGACTAGCAACTGATTTCTCAACAGAAACTCATCAGGCCAGAAGGGAATGGAATGAAATATACAAAGTCATGCAAAGGAAGGGTCTGAATCCAAGAATACTGTACCCAGCAAGGCTGTCAATCAAAATTGAAGGTGAAATCAGGAGCTTCACAGACAAAAAAGGACTAAGGGAATTTATTACCACCAAACCAGCAATGCAAGAAATGCTAAAGGGTCTGCTGTAAAAAAAAAAAAGAAATAGGAAGTGAAGAAGGAACACAGGTGTAAAGATTAGGAATGGCGACAAACAAGTACCTATCAATAATAACTTTAAATGTAAACGGATTAAATGCCCCAATCAAAAGACATAGGGTAATGGATTGGATAAGAAAACATGACCCATATATCTGCTGTCTACAAGAAACCCACCTCAGAAAAAAAGACGCACACAGACTGAGGGTGAAGGGATGGAAAAAGGTTTTCCAGGCAAATGGAACTGAAAAAAAAGCTGGGGTAGCAATACTTATATCTGACAAATTAGATCTCAAACTGAAGGACATAACAAGAGATAAGGAAGGCCACTTCATAATACTAAAGGGAGCAATCCAACAAGAAGAAATAACTCTGGTAAACATATATGCACCCAATACAGGAGCACCCAAATACATAAAAAAACTCCTGGAGGATATCAAGGGAGAGATTGACAGCAATACAATCATAGTAGGAGACTTCAATACCCCACTATCACCATTGGACAAATCCTCTAAACAAAAAATCAGCAAAGAAACATCAATCCTAAATGACTCACTAGACCAGATGGAATTAATTGACATCTTCAGAACATTTCACCCCAAAGCCACAGAATATACATTCTTCTCAAGTGCACATGGGTCATTTTCAAAGATAGACCATATGTTGGGACATAGGCAAAGTCTCTTCAAATTCAAGAAGATAGAAATCATATCAAGCATCTTCTCAGACCACAGTGGCATAAAACTGGAAATCAACTACAATAAAAACAACCCAAAGAAATCAAACACATGGAGACTAAACAGCATGCTATTAAACCATGACTGGGTTACCAGAGAAATCAAAGAAGAAATAAAAAACATCATGACAACAAATGACAATGAAAACACTACAATCCAAAATCTATGGGACACAGCGAAAGCAGTCTTGAGAGGGAAGTTCATAGCTCTACAAGCCTACTGCAAAAAACAAGAAACAGGGGTAATAAATTACCTAACCCAACAACTCAAAGAGTTAGAAAAAGAGCAACAAGAAAAGCCCAGTGTAAGCAGAAGGAAGGAAATAATAAAGATCAGAGCACAGATAAACGACATAGAGACCAAAGAAACAATACAAAAGATCAACAAAACCAAGAGCTGGTTCTTTGAAAGGATAAACAAGATTGATGAACCTCTAGCCAGGCTCACCAAGAAGCAAAGAGAGAGGACCCAAATAAACAAAATCAGAAATGAAAGAGGTGAAATAACAACAGATCCCGCCGAAATAAAAAGGATTGTTAAAAAATACTACGAACAACTCTATTCCAACAAACTGGACAACCTGGAGGAAATGGACATATTCCTAGAAAAATATAACCTTCCAAAACTCAATCAGGAAGAATCTAAACAGCTCAATATGCCAGTAACTATGGAAGAAATTGAAGCAGTCATCAAAGAGCTTCCAGCAAACAAAAGCCCGGGGCCAGACGGCTTCACAGGAGAGTTTTACCAAACATTCAAGGAAGAACTAAAACCTATCCTCCTCAGACTATTCCAAAAAATTCAAGAGGAAGGAACACTTCCAAGCTCCTTCTATGAAGCCAGCATCACCCTAATACCAAAACCAGATAAAGACAACACAATGAAAGAGAATTACAGGCCAATATCCCTCATGAATGTAGATGCCAAAATCCTCAACAAAATTCTAGCAAATCGGATCCAGCAGTACATCAGAAAGATCATACACCATGACCAAGTAGGGTTTATCCCAGGAATGCAAGGATGGTTCAATATCCGAAAATCAATAAATGTGATACATCACATAAACAAATTGAAAGATAAAAATCACATAGTCATATCAATAGATGCAGAAAAAGCATTTGACAAAATCCAACACCCTTTCTTGATAAAAACTCTCAACAAGGTGGGAATAGAAGGATCATACCTCAACATAATAAAAGCTATATATGATAAACCCACAGCTAACATCATACTCAATGGGCAAAAACTAAAACCATTTCCCCTAAGAACAGGAACAAGACAGGGATGCCCACTCTCACCACTCCTGTTTGACATAGTACTGGAAGTATTAGCCATTGCAATTAGACAAGAAGAAGAAATAAAAGGCATCCAAATTGGAAAAGAAGAAGTAAAGCTGTCCCTATTTGCAGATGACATGATATTGTACATAAAAAACCCGAAAGACTCTATCAAAAAACTAACAGACTTAATAAATGAATTCGGCAAGGTAGCAGGATACAAAATTAACGCCAAGAAATCTATGGCATTTCTATACACCAACAGTGAACTTACAGAAAGAGAGACTAAAAAAGCAATCCCATTTTCCATCGCACCAAAAAAATTAAGATACTTAGGAATAAACCTAACCAAGGAGGTAAAAGACCTATATGCGGAAAACTACAGGACACTGAAAAAAGAGATAGAGGAAGATGTAAACAGATGGAAGAACATACCATGTTCATGGATTGGTAGAATCAACATCATCAAAATGTCCATACTACCCAAAGCAATCTATAGATTCAATGCACTCCCCATTAAAATACCAACAGCATATTTCACAGACCTAGAAAGAACTCTCCAAAAATTCATCTGGAATAAAAAAAGACCCCGAATAGCCACAGCAATCCTGAGAAAGAAGAATAAAGTAGGAGGGATCTCAATACCAGATTTCAAGCTGTATTACAAAGCCACTGTTCTCAAAACAGCCTGGTACTGGCACAAGAACAGACATATAGATCAATGGAATAGAATAGAGAATCCAGATATCGACCCAAACCAATATGCGCAATTAATATTTGACAAAGGAGGCATGAGCATACAATGGAGTCAAGACAGTCTCTTCAATAAATGGTGTTGGGAAAATTGGACAGATACATGCAAAAAAATGAAACTAGATCACCAACTTACACCATACACAAAAATAAACTCAAAATGGATACAGGACTTAAATATAAGACGGGAAACCATAAAAATACTAGAGGAATCCACAGGCAGCAAAATCTCAGACATATGCCAAAAGAACTTTTTCAGTGATACTGCCCCTAGGGCAATGGAAGCCAAAGAGAAAATAAACAAATGGGACTACATCAAAATAAAAAGCTTTTGCACAGCAAAAGAAACCATCAACAAAACAACAAGAAACCCCACTGTATGGGAGAACATATTTGCAAATGGTATCACTGATAAAGGTTTAATTTCCAACATCTACAGGCAGCTTATACAACTTAATAAAAGGAAGATAAATGATCCAATTAAAAAATGGGCAATGGACCTAAATAGAATCTTTTCGAAAAAAGACAGAAGGAAGGCCAAGAGACACATGAAAACATGCTCAAAGTCACTTATTATCCGAGAGATGCAAATCAAAACGACAATGCGATACCATCTCACACCTGTCAGAATGGCTATCATCAACAAATCAACAAACGACAAGTGTTGGCGAGGATACGGAGAAAAAGGAACCCTCGTGCACTGCTGGTGGGAATGCAGACTGGTGCAGCCACTGTGGAGAACAGTATGGAGTTTCCTCAAAAAACTGAAAATGGAACTCCCATTTGACCCAGTAATCCCACTCCTAGGAATATATCCTAAGAAACCAGAAACACCAATCAGAAAGGATATATGCACCCCTATGTTCATAGCAGCACAATTTACAATAGCTAAGATTTGGAAACAGCCTAGGTGCCCATCAGCAGATGACTGGATCAGAAAACTATGGTACATCTACACAATGGAATACTATGCTGCCATAAAAAAGAAGGAATTACTACCATTTGTAGACACCTGGATGGAATTAGAGAACATTATGCTAAGTGAAATAAGCCAGTCAATGAAAGAAAAATACCACATGATCTCACTCATTTAGGGATAATGAAAAACATTATAAACTGATGAACCAAAAGATAGTTACAGAGGCAGTAAAGCATCAAACAGAGTGTCTAATTACAGCGGTAAGGTTAGGGAGAGGTGGGGGAAATAAGAGATCAACTGAAGGACTTGTATGCATGCATATAAGAGTAACCAACGGATGCAAAACATTGGGGGGTGAGGGCAGGTATGGGAGTGGGGTGGGGGGGGCAATGGTAAGATATGTACACATATAATACCTTAATAAAAATTTGAAAAAAAAAAAAAATTATGTATATGACCCTATATTTACCACAACTTTATCACTCCTACTCTATCTTAACCTATAAATGCTATCATCAACAAAGCCACTTAATTGATAAATTAGTAAGCATATTATAATTTGTTATAAAAGTGTTTTCTAAGGACATTTACCATCCTTTATTCTTATACTAGAGGCCCGGTGCACAAAATTCATGTATGGGGGAGGGGGGGTGTCCCTCAGCCTGGCCTGCACCCTCTTGCAATCCAGGACCCCTCATGGGATCTCTGGCAGTTGGACATCCCTCTCACAATCCAGGACCACTCACCTGCCTACCTGCCTGATCACCCCCTAACCGCTCCCCTGCCAGCCTAATTGCTGCCTAAATGCTCCCCTGCCAGCCTGATCACCCCCAACTGCCCTCCCCTGCTGGCCTGATTGCTCCCAACTGCCCTCCCCTGCTGGCCTGATCTCGCCCCTAACTGCTTGCTCCCCCTCGCCGGCCTGATCTCACCCCTAACTGTTTGCTCTCCCACTGGCCTGATCGCCCCTAACTGCTTGCTCCTTTGTTGGCCTGATTGCCCCTAACTGCCTCTGCCTCGGCCCCCACCACTGTGGCTTTATCCGGAAGGAAGTTGGACGTCCAGAAGATGACCAGTTGACCCGGTCTAATTAGCATATTACCCTTTTATTAGTATAGATGGTATTTCATCAAAATATGGTTTTTAGTAATCCCCAAAGCACAGTTGCTTTCTAAGAACTTACATTCTAGATTATAATTTTCAAAATTAATTATATATTCTGTAACTTAAAGAGAAAAATAGGAAAACGTGAAAATTTTCAAGTATTCAGAGATTATAAGAATTCCAGTATTGGAAAAGAGGAAAGTACAAGTGGCAAAGATAAAAACAGACAAATGGATTGGGGTCAGATGATGAAAGGCCTTGATTTCCTTGCAAAGAAACTTGGATTTAATTCTATAGGCTAAGAATTGTGAGAAGAGGTGCATTGTAATCATAATTGCTTATGAGGAGTTGTTGAGAGGCCTAGCTCAGACCCCTGACTCAAGAAAACTGCATCCAAATCATCAGAGCCTAAAGCATATGTGTATTTTTCCTCCATGGAAATTCCAGCTAACTATTATTTCAGAAGCCATATTATCATCACGGTCATCTTAACTACAAAGGCAAAATGAAGACCCAAACAATCTAACAAAAGAAACCTATCCCAATGCTATTTTAATATTGTTAGCACTAGCCACTTGTAGAATATAAAAAGGAGATTATTTTTGTATGAGCAAATATGATGAGCTAAATAATCTAAGTTTCTCAAACTAAGATACACAGTTGCATACAAGTATGATATACACTGAGTGGCCAGATTATTAATCTGGCCACTCAGTGTATATCCTATAAAATAAAAGGCTAATATGCAAATTGTCCCCTCAACCAGGAGTTCGACCAGCAGGCAGGCTGGCCAACCACCCATGTCCCCTCCCCCTGGCCAGGCAGGCCAGCTAACTGCCCATGTCCCCTCCCCCTGGCCAGGCTGGCCGGACCCCACCCATGCATGAATTCATGCACCAGGCCTCTAATATATATATATATATTGAGTGGCCAGATTATTATGTGTTCAGAGATCATAATAATCTGGCCACTCAGTTTATATTCCTAATATGTCAATTTTGCTCAAAATTGTGACAAAAATAAATATGTAGATATTTTTAAAAATCAGTATGATATTTGAAGATTTAAAAAAATGTGACTTCAAAAGGTAGTGTTGTAACCTGCAACTCAAACTTTTCTCCCAAACACCCGCCCCCAACCCCCACACTCAGGGGATGAAGTCTTTTTTTCTATACAGTTATGGGTGCATCAATGGAAATGTCTAAGAATCAAGTGCTCCATAAATTATGTATGAAAAAGAATAATCCCCTTAGGAAGAAACATGTTCTAGGAGGTCATACATATTTTATACTTTGCTATAATTCAACGTTAATCCATATATAAGTTAACACCAAACATTTAAAAACAGGAATAGTAGCATATTGGATTTTCTCCTCAACTGTTTAACCTCTTTCAACAGCCCTGCCTATTTCACAAGGTTATTTTAAGGATTAAATGAGGAAATGAAAGCACTTTGTAAACTGTAAAGTGCTACCCTGATGTAATGTTTCATTAACAAATTAATTTACAAATGGCCAGGACAAGGTGCCTTTTGAATGATGGCTTTCACTTCTCCACGAATTAGAAAATAAATGCTCTAGTGTGGTCTACTGGGCAAAATAAAGGGTTGCGGCATTCCGCGATGTCATGGCACAGATGTGCAGAATTCCGATTGTCTACATCAGACAGTAGCAATCAGGCAGCATGTGGACACCCATCTGGTTCTCATATTATCTGAACGAGGTGCTGAAGTGGAGGGTTTTTACTTAGCTGAATTCGAACAGATCCTCCTGAGCTTTCACCAAATGATTAAAGACAGTGCAAACTGTCCCCAACCTGGTCCCTGTTCTTTGATGTACTCTGTCAGCAAACCCTAAGCTGTCACGTGAGACAAAGACTAAAGTGGTGGATGTCAGAAGAGTAACTCCAGAGTTCTTGAGTGATTTTGCTGAATTGTCACTGGTTCATTCAACTGAGAAGTTATATGTGAGACATTCGGAGGTGAACCAAACATAAACCAGACCTACCCAATTTTTAATGTTCTCAGCTGTGTATTAGTGGGAAATATATTTCTTGGAAGCTTGCCACCTCTTTGTTGAGTGTGGTGGCTAGGGTTTCTGCTTAATAGTGATGGTGGGGCTGCTGGTGAGAGAAATGCTAAAGCCAAACACAGAAGCCTGGCTAAAGAAAACAAACTTTCTCTCAAGAAGACGCACAATTAGCTCCATGTGTTAAAAGAAGAAAGTTATTAAATTATTGAGTCAGGCATTTATGTCAAGAGCAAAATATTTTAACCCCTCCTAAGACCTGGTATGTTCTTATTAATAGATTACTCCATGGAAGTAAAAAGATGGGACATGAATGGGAAATGATGGAAGTAAATGATACATTGACATTTGAAAGAATTAACCTTGGTTCTTGGGTGTTTTTCACCATGGTTATTCACACTGAATCCAGAGATGTAAAAATAAATTCTTATGCTGCTCCTAAAATCTACCTGATCATTTGTATGTATACCAAGACCTCATATACATGAAACTTGAGTTTTCTTTATTTGTCTTATTTACTAAAAGATGGATCGCAACCAGTAGATAAGGAAGCTGATATGATTCTTATAAGCATGAAATATACTTGGGTGTATATAATGACATTGAAAATGTTTCTTGTTTAAATGTTTCTTGTTTAAATAGTCTAGGTGTACTGCATGAGAACTGATGTTCTGAAACACAATTGTTGAAATACCATATCCTCCAATTTACCTAAAACTTTAATGCCAACCACCTGAGGACTCATCCAAACCAGGCAGAGAACAACTCTTGCCTTAGAATTATACGTATATACTTGTGAGCAGTCTGGGACTTGGTTTCACCCAGTAATTTATCTGGACACTATATTAGATATTTCAGCTTCCAAATTGAGGGTATTTTTTAAGTCCTATAACTGATTTGTACTGGTTTTTTCATGTGCATATTTTTGTCTGCTGCTGATCAAGATGAATACTTGTGGTTATACCATGGCTGCCTTAAAACCCTGCTCTTGTGCACACTGCACACAACTAGTATGACATCAATATTAAATTGAGCTTTGCACAAGGCTGACAAGCAGAGGAGATTAAACTTCTCAATAAATGAAAGCTTGTGTTTATGTTTGCTCTAAACAAATGGGAGCCTAAGAGAACAGGCCTTTCCATTGCTCAGCAAGGCAAGGTCCATCTTAAAGACTCTCTTGGTCAGGTTTCATCATCATCATCATCATCATCATCATTTAGAATATGAATAGCTAAGATTTTAGAGACCATTCCTTTTTATAAAGCACCACACACACATATATATATAATTTTTTAATATATTTTATTGACTTTTTACAGAGAGGAAGGGAGAGGGATAGAGAGTTAGAAACATCGATGAGAGAGAAACATCGATCAGCTGCCTCTTGCACACTCCCTACTGGGGATGTGCCCGCAACCAAGGTACATGCCCTTGACCGGAATCAAACCTGGGACCCTTCAGTCTGCAGGCCGACGCTCTATCCACTGAGCCAAACCGGTTAGGGCCACACACATATATTTAACGCTTAGAAAAATCTTGTGAAATGAATGCTACTAATATCTTCATTTCACAGAGAAGAAAACTGAGGCTAATAGGGTGATGGGACTTGCCCAAGAATATACAATCAGTCTGTGACAAAAGTGAGGTTAAAACCCAGACTTTTTTTATTACCAATCTTCAGGTTTTTCTACCACACCCATTTTTCTCTTTTTTATGTAACCATGTGTAATTCTTCAGCATGTAACAGAGTAATGGAATAAAGGAATGTCTTGTAAACTCTGAAACTTCAGTGAAGACCTTCAATTGCATGAAGTGTTTCCTTGTTGTAAAGCAGTTACCGACTCTGGTATTTCTCATCAGTCAAATCACTTCTAGTTTAGTTACTTTTCACTGGTAAAATCATCCTACCCCTTTCTCCTCACTGTCAAGAGGCCCTGGGCAGGAGAGCAGCAGGAAGAGGAAGAGGTAAGTGTTGTGGTTTCTGGTCCATAAATATTGGTTCCATCATTTAAGTCACTTCCTACACATTTCATCCCATAAGCACTTAATATTACACATTTCATCTTAGAAAAGAACACTAGTTGATAATTTGCTCACATGATACTAAATATGAAAAGGAAGTTCAACCTGAACAATTAGTTGCCTGCTTATCAAGTCATCATCTTTTCGACTAAAGAGCAATGGCCAACATGACTCATACAGTAAGAATCTCTCTTTAGACTATCATTTCATAAGGAAAGGTGAAAAACTAGATACTTCCTGTCATTTATGGGCTTATCTCTAAGACAGATAAGCAAGGAGGTATGAGAAGCGTGAGAACTTACTCCAAAATTCTACATCTAGTTCTCTGCCCCCTCAAGATTTTCTGCAAGTTGGGAACTTCCCAGAATACTTCAATCAGCTTTAGCAGAGGACTAAAGAATGAACCTTGCTGGGTGGGATTCCTTTAGGCCAAGAACTCCTGAGACCAGTCTACACTAGGCAGAAAATGCTAAGAAAATGTCTCTCATACAACCTGGCTGTT
Organism: Plecotus auritus; assembly: GCF_963455305.1. Taxonomy (NCBI): domain Eukaryota; kingdom Metazoa; phylum Chordata; class Mammalia; order Chiroptera; family Vespertilionidae; genus Plecotus; species Plecotus auritus. Next base: position 39,556,710 of record NC_137772.1, read on the forward strand.
CCCATAGTACATAAATGCTTCATCTTCTTCATATTCAAGATCTGTCACTATCTCCTCCTCATAAGAAGACTTTCACACAATGTAAGAACAGACATGAACAAATCAACAAGTGACTTCTTCAGCAATATTTAAACTTAATCATGACACCTAGCTTAAAGTAGACTGTTTCCATGTGGCCACCCAAAAATCAAATGCTCACAATGCACTCATTATAAATAAAAATGCTTGTGGCCTTTTCATATACCTTAAAACAAATACTTTAGAAAATGCCCACCATGGTACTAAAGAGATGTTGACACTGGCTTCTTTGGAAAGTGTGGGTATATTATTCCATGATCAATTGTTTTGTCTCTATTTGATCCACTGTTATTTCTTTGGTGTATAATAGCACTTAAATTTATTCATATATTCACCTGAGAATTTTGGCAGCCCATTGAACAAAGTGACCATTTGTTACTTAGTGACCCTTTTATCTCAGATTTGATAATTCAGTTATAAACATCTGCACTCTTTTGACACTCATTTTATATCTTTCCCAAAATTACAATGAGGATAAAGCCTTGACTTGGACATTAACAACTGTACTAAGCCTGAAACACTGCAACCGCTCAATAACTAATTGCTGAGTAAAAGTGAAATGAACTTATCAGGCAAAATTTAGATCCTAGGAATGATGGAGAAGATGCATAGACAAGCCTATTCCTAATCCCAAGTCATATTTAGAACCCCTACTTCACGGAGTAGAGAAGAGATGCTGAACACAAACTGAGATGAGACAGATGGTTCTGTGAGAACACTCAGCAGCCAAACAATGCTTTCGTTCACTTCAAAATTTCACATTTAATTCTCTCTCCTCAGTAAGACACGTCATTTTTGGAAGTATTTACAAAATCTTTTCTCGATCAGAGGCCTCTTTCAGTTATTTGCTTTCCTAACAGAAACTTTACCCAAGGGAACGCCCATATTTTCTTTTCTGTTGAAAGACTGGGAAAGTACATACCCTTTATTAAAAAGAAAAAAATCTCATTTGGGTGAAGGTTGAGGCGGCAGGCTGGGTGTTCTCGCCATCTCACCAAGAAATATCCTTGTTATTCTTTCCCTTTTTCTTTTTTGGGTTTTAAGTTCTGTGATATTATGAGAAACAACAAAAAGCATTTACATAAATCAGCTAAGTGCTAAGGTAACAGACGTACTGAGGAGAATAGAATTCATGTTTTTGGCTCTCAAGCTTTAACAGAAGGAAGCCTTTGTTAACTTTCAGTGAGGATTCTTTTGTAAGTCATCATTTTACTCTTAAGCACTCTTCTCCAAAAATATAAATTAACTAACATTATTTAGACTCTAGATTCATACCAAAACCAGAGCAAAAACCATGCTTTATGAATACCTTCCAGTGCAATTTGTCTGAATATGTTTTAGGACCTATAGAGCATTTCCTCTCAACTGAGGGAAGACCTGGGCCTCTAGCCCATACTGATGTTTCAACATCTGTATCTGTCTTCACGTAGAGGAAGAGGAAAGGCAAAGCTGGGTAAGGTGGCCTCAGAAAGTAAGAAATTGTTCAAATATGTCTAATTCATGAGGAAGAGATTAAGGCAACATTGGTATGTTTTACTAATGCTGCCTCATGACCTGGAGGAGTACCTGGTGCATAACAGGCATCAGATCCAAAATGTGGTTATTCAGACAATACCAGCAATTGCATGTGTTCAGAATACAAAATAAAACAAAATTACCCTTGAATTACATGCCCTGAATGAAGACTGGAGTAAGAGAAGCTGCCGTTAGGGACTATTGGCTCAAATACCATCACCACCACCCACCCCATTGCACGATTACTTAACAAAACATGATCTGGGTTTTTATAAACCACGTGGGGGTAAACCTTGTGGACTCCTAATTCCTTCCATGAGAAGCACTCTTCCTGGTGGACTTCCCATGCTACAGTACTTCTCACACACTTTACTTGTTCTCTCTCATCCAGCCAATCATTAGAGTTAAAGTGAATGGCAAGAACTTGGTGTATCAGGGAAAGCAGGATGGAGTCACCAAGAAGAAGGGCAGTTGAAATCTACAGGCCATATTAGATGACCTCCTTTCACCTTGAGGGTGTCTCAGAGAACATTCTAAAATGACTGGCATAGGCAGGTGCAGTTGATTTATCAAGGAGAGAAGCAGACATGCTTCTATGACTTTGCCTTCTCTATATATTGGATCTTTCCTTTATGAACTTAAAGACACTCAGATCCTGGCTGAATTCCAGAATAACGAATATATAATGCCAAAACAGCATTCTATGTGGATGAGATGCAGCTAAAATGTTAATTGTACTTTAAGTGGTTAAAAGGTATAACCATAGCAGGGATTTGTCAAGTACCCATTTATGTGCTTTTTTTGACCTTTGGTTTGTAGGTGGTAGGTAGTGAACAACAAATACAAATGTGGGGGGTCTCAAAGAGTACCCTTCACCACCAGGAGATTAATGGGGTCTGCTGTTGGAAACCTGGTGATGCAGCCTAGGGATGTAGACAAGCTCATGGGAAAACAGACTTGCTATGACTGATGTATACTGCAAATGAAGTGTTCCTTCTTGGTAGGTATCAACTTCTACTAGAAAAAAAAATACCGTATGGGGTATGAATTTCAGTCCACAACATCAAATATGCAAGAAATGGCACATATCGCCCTAACTGGTTTGGCTCAGTGGAACATTGGCCCTTGAACTGAAGAGATCTGGATTTGATTCCTATCAAGGGCATGTACCTTGGTTGCAGGCTGGTTCCCGGCTCTGGTCAGGGTGCATGCAGGAGGTAACCAATCTATGTGTCTCTCTCACATCGATGCTTCCTCTCTGTGTGTCTCCCCCTTCCTTCCACTCTCTCTAAAAATCAATGGAAAAATATTCTCAGGTGGGGATTAACAAAACAACAAAAAAAAGAAATGGCAGATATCTACTTTATCTAAATCAATGTAATTACAAATGTGAGCCTATCTTCTTTGATACTTTCAGGAAACCCTAATCATTCCTAAGATCCCCCTGGCCAATCCACGGCTATGCTTGATTTACACGGGAATCCAGCTGAGATGTTCCCTTCGTTTCTGCATGATCGTCCAACAGAGTTCTGCAGCTCTTACATCTGCCTAAGGTGGGGGGGAGGGGGGGACCCATTTGAGGAAGCTGTTTATGAGTTCTCAGTGCCAGGATGCACTGGGTAGCCATTCTACATGAGGAAATTCACCACATCCCCTGGTGCTACTGTGGGAAATCATGGAAGTGCCTGTTGCTTTTCTCACCCTTCTCATCCACCAGTTTTGGGAACTTCTTTTGATTGGGGGAAACTCTTCTCTGGTATATATGTTCCAAGCCACTCTGCTAATTTCTATAATGCATTCCCTCCCCTTGGGACTTCAGCTTTTGGAAACAAAAAGTCAGGACGTTTTATAGACAGATTCTGCTTTTCATTCTGCTACAGAATCTTTCTGGGACAAGCAACACAAAGGTAAACAAACTCTATGTTAGGGTGTGTGGGAAGGGAAACCTTCTGGAGGAAAATAAATAAACTAATATTCTGATATCTATATATATAAAAAGCCAGTGATCGGAACCCTGTAACAACCACAATGATCGATCGCTATGACACCCACTGCGGCCAGCGAACCGGCCCAATCTGAGGGTGAGGCCGGCGGCCAACATCCCGTGGCCCCTCCCCACAGCCAGCCCTGCCCCTGATCGGCCCCCACCTCCCCAATTGGCCCACAGCCCCTCCCCCTGGTGGGCCCCGCCCCTGATCACCTCCCTACCCCAATAGGGGGCAAGGCCCACTGGCCAATCGCCCTTGGCCCCTCCCACCAGCCGGTCCGGCCCTGATTGGCCCCGATCGGGATGGACCAGCCAGCCAACCTCCCCAGTCTCCTCCTCCCTACAGGCCTGGCCCTGATCCACCCTGATTGGGGCCAGGCTAGCCGAACCCCACCTGTGCATGAATTCGTGCACTGGGCCTCTAGTCTACACTAATAAAAGAGAAACATGCAAATTGACCATCACTCTGCTACGCCCACCAGCCAATCAGGAGGGAATATGCAAATTAGAAGGACAAAGATGGCGGCCACCCAGCTCTCCAGGCGCAGAGTGGCCGGGCAGGGCAGGACGCCTGCTATGAGAGGAAGGGCAGGGGGCAAAGGGATCTACAGGAGCGGCACTACAGCACAGTGAAGACAAAGACTGCAGACTCTGGAGTCTGCAGCGAAGACAAAGATGGCAGACTCCAGCCTGAGTCTGCAGTGAAGACAAAGATGGTAGACTCTGGCTGGAGTGAAGGCCTGGGTCCTGGGTGCCAGAGGAAAACCTGTGCTGGAAGCCAAGGGAAGGAAGGCCTATTGCATGAATCTCTTCATGCAACGGGCCTCTAGTATAAAAGGGATAGGCCAGAGAAAAAGTTCAGATTAGCAATACTTCAGAGATGCTTAGGAAGTCAGATTTCCTCATGAGAGGCCCTTTATTTGGATGCAACATCCCTGATTTGCCTAAATATGAGGCCAACAGAACTCTACATGACCATGAATATCCAATGACCTTTAATGGACCACAGTAACCAGCCAGGTTTTAGATGCAAAGCTCACCCCACAGGACTTGTCAGCATTCTGTTCCCCTCTAGGGGCTGCCCGTGTGACCCTAGAGCTGATTGTGCCAACCATATGGGTGGTTTTACTATCTACAGCTGGACTAAAATACCATTTTTTTCCAGATGAGCATCACTGTGAGAGACTATATTAACTTCCTAGGGCCTCCTTAACAAATTGCTACAAACTGAGTGGCTTTATAAGACAAAAATTGATTCTTCATAGACTGGAGGCTGAAAACCTGAAATCAAGCTATCAGTGTGACCATACTCCCCCTGAAGTTTCTAGAAAATAATCCTTCCCTGCCTCTTCTAGCTTCTGGTGGTTTCCAGACATCTTTGATATTCATTGGCTTGTAGATGCATCACTTCCAATCTCTGCTTTCACTGTGTGTGGCATTCTCCTTGTGTGTCTCCATCAGTGTGTCCAAATTTCCCTCTTCTTATAAGGACACCAGTCATATTGGATTTAGGTTTCACCCTAATCCAGTTATGACCTCATCTTACCTGATTACATCTATTTCCAAATAGGGTCACATGTGCTCGTTCCAGATAGCCATGCGTTTGAGAGAACACTCTTCAACCAGTACAGAGTTTGGAAACTCAAAGCAATAGGAAAGGTTCTTCCTTTTGTTCTGAGCTGTGTTGTCCAGCTTGCTGTGGCCACCCGGGGCTGCAATAGTCTGCATGCACTCACTGGATGTCAAGTGTCCTTGTACTGTCTCTGTCTTTCAAATGCAGCCTTAACAGTGAGCAATTCTCTACTGTTTATGGAGTTACATTTTGAGAGAAATTAATACAACGGTTTAGAATTTTTAGACTAAAGTTGACGAGCCACTAATCCTCCCTCCCAGCATTGCCTGATAGATGGGAAAATTAAAAGCCCCCCAACAAATGTGTGCTGACAGCCACAACTCTGTCCTCCAAAGTTGGGAGATGGAATAAGGTTTGGACTCAGAAGTTCAAACTTTCAGTTATACAATGAATATGTTCTGGGAATCCAATATACTATATGGTGATTTTAGTTAATAAAATTGTATTGTGTACTTGAAATTTGCTAAGAGAGTAAATCTTGTATTTTCACCACCAAAAAAACAACAACAAGGTAACTATGTAAGATGATGGACGTGTTAATTAACTTGATTGTAATACTCCTTCTATAACATTATACATAGGTATATCAAATCATCACATTGTGTATCTTAAAAACAATCTGAATAAGAAAATAAGTAAAATTTTTAAAATTCAAAAAGAAGCTCACATCCATTTATTTCACAGAATGGCCTTTAGTAATTCCTGGGACTGAGACCACAGAGTTGTCATTCTATTCCAGCCCCAGCCACTCCCTAGCTGCCACATCCCAGATCTCTTCCAAAAGTCCAGTTCAAAAAAGTAACCCTAATTGCTGCTCATTGCACTGCAAATCTGGTCCATCATATGGATTAACACAAACTCATTTCCAGGAGAATAGATGCCGGAGAATGGGGTCTGCGGTCTGTCCATGCAAATCCTGCTGTGTCCTGATTGATAGCAGCTCCTCCAGCTGAAGACATATGACACCCCCACTGGTTAGGCATTTGGAATGAATAAGCAATAAAGGAGCCAAGATCAGGTCTGCACTGGAAGCTACCCCTGTTTTGCAACTAGCCACTACAGGACACTAGAGCAAAGGGTAGGTGGAAAAAGCTCAGATGGAAACTCCAGGATGTCTCCTTTGTCCTTGAACAATTTGCATCCAGCCCCTAATTGGGAGTGAAAGTCAGAGTTACAGGACCACATAGGAGCAGAGGCTGCCTGAGGGCACTTCTCTGGGGCCCCAGGACAATCATAAGGCATTGAGAAAACCCTGCCTCCCTTCTCTGTTGCCTTGGAAACTGAGATTCAAACCCGAGGTAAGGTCTGAACTTGAGTCCAGCTTTACCATGGAAGCACATGGCAGGAAAGTGGGAACTGATTAAATTGTAACATGATTCAATATCTAGTGAATAGATTTCTATCAATTTTTGTGCATGACTCTGAAATTGTTGAGCCAGTTAGTGCTACATTTGGAGGTCCCAGAAGACCAACTCCTGGAGAGGGGAGAAATCCTAAAGTTAGAAAGAAAACTCAAGTCTTAACAGAATTATGATTCACTGGGTGGTGGGGAGGGGTGCAGGGAGGAACTCAAGGAGTCAGTAGGATAGCCCTGAGACTGCAAAGGAAGACTAAGGCTAGATCCCACTTAGGGTGGCCTCTGGAAGCACAAAGTTATTCAAAAGCTAGGAAAAGTGTTAAGGACCAAATTCATAATGTAAGGCACTTACAGGAATTAACACCATTAGGGCAGCAAACTAAACCAGAGAAGATGCCCTTTCTCACTGTAGCACTGACCTAGCATGAGGAGCTGATAGGAGGCATAGAATCAGACACCTATGGAGAAACCAAGGGCAAGATTTAAGAACTTATCTTAGTTTTATAATGGAGACATTTCTCAAACTTAGAGGTTTTTATGATCAACTAATCGGTAGTAGGGGGAATGATGTATTGATTTTGTCATCTACATATATTTATCAAAATATGTATGTTGGTTTATATACATATTTTGCCTGCATTTCTTATTAAGAAATAATAAGAAATGTAGGCAAACATGTCTGCCTACATTTCTTATTAAGATGTGGCAAGAAGTAGTACCCCTGATTTCTGTAAAATGGCCGTTCTTCACATTTAACTAGTACCCTGAAGTGAGAAGGAACAATGGTATGATTACTTTTCATTGCAAAATACTCCTCTACTTCTGGATTCTCAGTGTTGGGTTCCTTCCTGCCCCACCACCACCCAGGGAATCAAAATTCTGTTAAGACTTGAGTTTTCTTTCTAACTTTAGGATTTCTCCCCTCTCCAGGAGTTGGTCTTCTGGGACCTCCAAATGTAGCACTAACTGGCTCAACAATTTCAGAGTCATGCACAAAAATTGATAGAAATCTATTCAGTAGATATTGAATCATGTTTACAATTTAATCAGTTCCCACTTTCCTGCCAGGTGCTTCCATGGTAAAGCTGGACTCAAAATAACCTCAACACAGTGAGATGTGATCTCTGGTAAATCAGACAAATAGGAAGATATTATATGATAGTTCTTCCTCTATTCAACCAAAAATGTTGACAAGGCAACAGTTTTCTGCTAATGTTGCCCAAAAGCATGACTTTATTTATCTCTAAGTGTCCAAAAGGAAATGCTGATGCAAATGGATATTGGTGTTTCTGTTAAAGATTCACAATGTAACGATGCAGGAAATGTAAACTCCATAGATTAAGCAAGTATAATTTATCAATATATCAACAAATATTGATTGCACATTTTTGTGCCCTAAGTACTATAGTAGGCCTGTTTATGAAAAAAACATAATAAAAATTGTATAGCACCATATCCAAACCCTCAAGGAGTAAAATTTGCATGAAAAGATAACATAAAAGCAATAGAATAAATCACAAAGGAAAAGATAGATTAATTTGACTGCATAAAAAAGTAAATCTATTTCTCAAAATACAAGCTTATCAGATGATAAGCAACAATGTGAAAAATATATAGAATTATGTTTCATCAAAGATAAGCTCCTTAATATATGATGAGATTATATAATATGATAAGATATTAAGATCCCAGTAGATAAATGGTCCAGGAACAGGACATTCACAAATGAGGACATGTAAATATGTTCATAAATATTTTTTAAATTACTTCAGTAATTAAATAAATAAAAATTGAAACAACAAAATTTAATTTACCAATTTAGTCAAGACATTTTCAATTATAACTGAGAAAATACAATCTTTCTTATATAAAGTTTAGAAGTGAGGAAAAGAAAAAATTACCCCCTCCCCCCCATCTTCCAAGTACAGAAACAAAATGGGATGAAGAAATATACATCAATAAGTAGTGGAAGAGAGAATCTCAGAGGAAAACAATTTTTAAATTAATAGAATTAGAGGACTGGAGATTGTAGCCTGGAATCTCTCCCATCTCATTAGATATTAGAGAATAATTTTGGCAATGGGGTACTGGAAAGATCATAGGAGACATGGGAAAAGGTTTGTGTTATATTAAGCAAGATATTCAGCTACATTCTTACAGTTGACATAATTGTAAGTTTCAAATTGGCTCTCTTTTTATTTTGACCATCATTATAGGCTAAGATTATCATACCGAAATTATAGTAAAGCAATTCTGCAGATGGCCAGTACTAGGAGGTCTGGGCGCCCAGCTCTCTTCTGATGTGACTTAACCTGGTGGATTTTAGAATATCAGACGGAACAGATGGACTGCATAGTCTTCAAATATCCCCCCAACTGAGTTTCTAAAAAATACTGTATAAAACCTATTTCAAGGCAGGCAGTCTGTATTGTTCATTAGGCATAAACCTATATGCTTTACCAATCACGCTGGGGGTGAAGCTGACAGCTCTTCTGAAAACTGTGGAGCTTAACAAGGATTCATGCTTGACGGGAAAACCATTACTTCTGAGAAGATGAGCCAAAGCATAACTGCAGGCAGGACCAAAGTCTCCTTAAAGTGTTATTATGAATCATAAAAATAAATGAGCGTACCAGAACCGAAAGTTCTGCTCCTCACTCATGCTCACAACATTTCAGCATAGAGAACTTTAAAAGTGGATGCAAATATAATTCACCATGCTCAAAGAAAAACGTTGACAATTCAGTCATACAACACCTTCCTTAGAGCAGCAAGAAGCACCCTCCTAAACAAGCTATGAAGTGAACAGTCCAGTGTGTGAGATTCTTGCTGGATTATTTTTTTGTGAACCAATTAAATGTTGGAGGACAAGTACTCACAATAGTAACTTTGGTTTAGAATATGGATCTGTGGTCCTTCCTTTGTTAAAAATTAATTCTTAGGATCATTATGTATCCTTTTCTGGGCACTCTCATTTCAAGATAATAAAGCCTAACACCATGAAAGGTTTTCTGTCTTCTAAAGGAGAAAAAAGTTAACCAACCCATTCAAAGTAGCATATGCTCTTTAAGAAACTAATTTTAAAGATACTAGAAGGCATCTTTATTTAACACATTAAAAAAATTTCTATTTCCATCTGGCAGGATTCCTTAGCCTGTTTGATCATAACTATGGGTTTGTATTCATGCAGCTCATGCAGCTTAGTCCAATGCCAAAACCTACAAAATAAAGGTCTGAAAAAGTAAAATAAAAGCCTGAGGAAAAATCAATAAAAAGACATATATATCTGTCATCAATTCCAGATTACTGTTTTCCAAAGGAGTGAAGAGGATCATGGTAGATTAAGATAGAATCAACATATCTCGTCTACAAATTCCTCATGAAAAGCACTGACCCAAAAACACCAGACTTGTAGGTTTTCAAACAGGCAGCTAGCACTCTATTAAAGTGAAATGTCCAATAAAAATGAGTCTGTAATTTGACAGGGTAAGAAGTGTACTAACTTGTATGCTAGGATAAGCTATATTTTGGATAAACAAATTATTTATTGAGAATGAAATCCCAACATTGAGTAATTCCTCAAAGGCTGTATACACAAAATATGAGTTCTCCTGAGTACATTATTAAACTTGATTTATTTCATCAGGGGATGATCAGGATATCACATTTTGCACATTCAAAACATAGTTCTTTACCTCATTACCTTTACCTCCAAGTATGCCCCTCCTCAATCTTTCATATCACAGGAAATGATGCCCTCATCCCACAGTTGCTCAGGCCAAAACCTACTATCTTATTCTCATAACTCACATCCAACTCCTCAGCAAATCCTGTTGGCTCTCCCTTCAAGAACTAACCAAAATCCAACCTTTTGTTACCACTTCATGATTTTGGTTCATATCATGGACCAAGATACCAACTCCTCTCATCTGCACCATGAAGTACTTTCCTAACTAGACTTCCTGTCCCTACTTTTGTACACCTTTAGACAAAATGATACATGGTACTGTGAGCAATTATTTAAAGCTCAGTAAGATTATGTCACCCTTTAGCTATAGATTAAATACAATCCCTATTAAAATTCTAATGGCGTTTTTCAAAGAAATAGGAAAAGAAATAATATTAAAATTGATGTGGAGCCACAAAATATCCCAAATAGCCAAAGTAATCTTGAGCAAAAAGAACAAAGCTGGAGGCATCCTACTTCCTGATTTCAAAATATATTACAAAGTTACATTAATCAAAACAGTATGGTACTGGTGCCCTCTCCCTCTCTGGAGTATGCCCAAATCTTTCCCTTCCCTCTCTTCTTCCCCAGAGGCAGGTTACCTTTACCTTTCTCTCTCCTAAGCTCCAAAAGCTCTTCTTCTGTCGCTGTAACTTGTTTCCTGAGCCTAAATATCCCAGTTGGCTCACTTCTACTACCTTTGTAACTTTCTAAATAAACTTTCTCTTCTAATTTGGGTTTTAAAAAAAGTAATAAAACAGGATGGTACTGGCATTAAAAAAAATACACACAGATCAATAGAACAGAATAGAGAGCCCAGAATTAAACACACATGTTTATAGTCTACTGATCTTCAGCAATGAAAAAGGACAGTCTCTTCAGTACATGATGTTGGGAAAATTGGATATCCACATGCAGAAGAATGAAATTAGACCCTTATCTCACACCATGTACAAACATCAACTCAAAAGTGATTAAAGACTTAAATGTAAGACCTAAAACTCTAAAATTACTAGAAGAAAACAGTGGGGGGAAAACACAGGCCACAAAAGCAAAAATAGACAAGTGTGATTTCATCAAACTTAAAAGCTTCAACACAGCAAAAGAAACCATCCACAGAGAGCCGAGATAACCTACCTTACAAAATGGGAAAAAATATTTGCAAATAATATATCTGCTAAGGAGTTAGTGTTTAAAATATATAAGGAACTCAACTCAATAGCAAAAAGAAATAACCCAATTTTAAAAATGGCCAAAGAACCCGAATGGACATTTCTCAAAAGAAGACATGTAAATGGCCAATAAGTGTATGAAAAGGTACTCAATATCACTAATCATTTGGGAAGCACAAATTAAAATCACACTGAAATATCACCTCATACCTATTAGAATGCCAAAATACAAAAGATAACAAGTGCTGGCAAAGATATGGAAAAAAGGGAACTCATGCACCGTTGGTGAGAACATAAATTGGTGTCATCATTAAAAACTAAAAATAGAACTACCATATCATCCAGCAATCCCATTTATTTTATTTTATTTTATTTTATTTTATTTTATTTTATTTTATTTTATTTTATTTTTTCTACCAGCATTTATCCCCTCTATGCCCTCTTCCACTTCCACCTACCTTTCCCCTCCACCCACAATTATCACACTGTTGATGTCCATGAATTCACTCTTTTTTCTCTTTTGCTCAATCCCTCTATCCCTCCAACATCCCCACCCCCACCAGAGCTGTCTACCTGATCTCTGTCTATAAGTCTTTCTCTATTTCAGCAATCCCATTTGTTATTCAAATAAAGTCACTATCTCAAAGAGATCTATACCTACACATTCACAATATCCAAGATATGGAAACAGCCTAAGTGTCTGTCAACAGATAAATGGGTAAAAAAATGTGGTATATATATATACAATGGAATACTACACAGCCTTAAAAAATAAGGAAATGCTGCCATTTGCAACAACCTGGATGAATCTAGAGGCCATTATGTTAAGTGAAATAAGCCAGACAAAGAAAGATTAAATAATATGTGATTCCACTTATATATGGAATCTTAAAAAAAAAAGTCAAACTCATAGAGCAGAGAGCCAAATGGTGGCTTCCAGAGGTTGAGGGGAGAAGGAAATAGGGTGATGTTGGTCAAAGTATATAAATTTTCAGTTATGCAACATCAATAAGTTCTGGGGACCTAATGTACAGCATGGTAACTGTAGTTAATATGCTATATTATTTACTGTAAGTTTGCTTAGAGACTAGATCTTCAGTGTTCTCACCACAAAAAAAGTAATTATGTGAAGTGATAGATATGTTAATTAGCTTGATTTCAGTAATCATTTCACAATGTATACATATATCAAAACACCACATGTACACTTTAAATATATACAATTTTTGTCAACTATACCACATTAAAACTGGGGGAAAATAAGTGCACCAAAAAGGGGGTAAAAACAAACAAACAAAAAACCCACAAAACAAAAATGTTTTCTTCATTCCAGCTGTTAGAGTCCCTCATTTTACTCTACAAACTCCACTTAGACTTTCCTATTGTACATAGTGCTTTAGAATATAAACTGTAATCAGCTCTATTTGGCTGATACTAAGGGAAGAACTAGGGCCCAGATCTGACAGAGCCTCCCCCTAGTGGCCCTTACCACATAACTGTTAGCTTCAAGGATGAGGGTCAGAATAACCTAAGTCAGTGCAAGGCTAGGCCTTAAAGAATTGAAGAAATGAAAAAGATATACTAATTAGGGTCCTGCCAACTCCTATCATTTGTGCATAATGACAATGAAACATTATAATTGTTATGATTATCATTTAATATGTATTGCATATATTATTTCCTTTACAAATAAAAACTTATCAATTGGTATAACTTAACAAATACAGATTTTCCAGTGAAGAGATCTTATTATCTTCTCCAGAGCCACTCGTTCTACATTAAAAGAGATAATATTGGTAGAAGTACTACCAATAATGTAGACATGTCATACAGTGCTGCTATTTATTCTTACATTATAGACCAATCCCAGTAAGACACAGGATATACTTTGCTGCTAATATGGTATGGCTCTTTCCTCATCAGTTTAAAACCAGAAATAGAGAGGGTGATGTTGAGGGAGTATATCAACTTCCTATCAGTGACACGTGACATCCTGGTAATAAAGTCAGCTCTAGCAAGAGTATGAGTTCATGTCCTAAGGAAGGTAAGAGGCTCTTTTTTAAAGTCTCTGTCTCTCTTTATCTAGAGATAAAGCAGAACACTCTGGACAATTTGACATACACATTTCATTGTTTCTGTGTGCAGTTGCATAAAAATGGACTTCACAAAATATTAAAAACATAATGCTTTTATTCAGTACCATGAATAACAGAAATGGAACTTCACTCCCTTACTGACCCCAGAGATAGACTCAGTAGCAGGGTAAGGCTCAGGTCTACAGTAGTGATGTCTGTTTGCACATTACTGAGAATCATTTTTAAGTGCAATATTTCATGAGTTTTTAAAAGAAGCCTGAAAATATCTGCACACAGCCATTCCACAACATTCTATAACCAACCATAGGACACAATCCACACCTACTCTATCAGATACTGAATCTCAGATTTTCAGAATGAGATAGCAAATCAGTTTTCACCTTGTAACCTTTTTCCAACTTCCTTCCTGGGCAAGGGACAGGCATTTGAATTTGTTGAAAGATCCTGAATCAGCACTAAAGACAACATCACCAGAGATGGATGCTTTGTGATTGGATTAAACAAGATCACCAGCCATGAGCTTAAAAGGCTTATCTGATAAAGCACAGGATTCTGATATTGAAAGAAGATTATGGGAATCAACAGCATGTTAAATATTAAGCATTTCTTGGAACATGAACACGGTGTTAGAGGTTACCACTTCATAGGAAAGGAATCCTTAAAAGACTTCAAGGTCTTTGATTCTAAGACTCTGCTAAAGCACAGATATGTCTAAATATCTAAATGGGTTCCAGAACTGATACTTTTCAGTTCCCCAGATATTTTCCAACCCACCTCCAACACTGTTGTCCTCAAATATAATCAGCTCTTGGGGAAATACAGTTAAATCCATTTTCTTGGCAACCTTCAAATTAAGACTCTTTTTTGACTTTTTGTATACTGTTCCTATTTGAAATTTTTGCTCTCCCTCCTCCATAATATTACCAGATCTCTCTGGCTCTTCATAATGCTAGAATAAATTCCTAGTCTATCTATGTATTCTTTAAATATTTTTGAGCACCTATTATGAGCCAGGTACTTTTTTATGTACTAGAGAGGTTAATTAGAAACTAGCAGGTCTTTTCATCCCTTGTCAAACTATTAGAACCATGACTTCACCAATATTCAATTTTTCATGTGTCAAGTCTATGCTGTGTTCCTACACAATACTGGGGATATCTTTCTTCCCTGAACAGATACAAAGTAACTCATATCCCTCTAGCTTGCAAGGATTACCACACCTATGTCACCTGACCACCTGTCCTCAAACAATAGTGGTCTAACTCATTATTTTCATTTCAAAATTTCCCATTCTAACTAACAACCAGCATAGCCATTCCCAATCCTCTGTGTATAACATCCAACTTGCTGCCCACCTTCTCAGATATTCTCACTCCAACTTTTTACCACTGTGATCAAGATCACAGTGGCAAAATGATAGAATAACACATCTTATTTTAAGATACAATTAAAGCTTATAATTTTATTATTTATAATTGATCTTAATAACACTAAGGACATGCCCATCTCCTTGTGGCTGGGGATACAGAAAAATACTTGCTTGCCACCTGCATTATTCAAGCACATTCTTTTTTTTTTTTCTTTCTCTTCCTCCCCTTCCTCTTTCTCCTCCTCATCATCACTGTCTTCTCTTTCCTCCTCCTCCTTCTCCTCCTCTTCCTCTTCCTCCTCCTCCTCCTCCTCCTCCTCCTCCTCCTCCTCCTCCTCCTCCTCCTCCTCCTCCTCCTTCTTCTTCTTCTTCTTCTTCTTCTTCTTCTTCTTCTTCTTCTCCTTCTTCTTTTTCTTATCCTTATCCTTATCCTTCTTCTCCTTCTCCCTCCTCTTTTCCTCCTTCTTCTTCTCCTTCTTAAAGAACATTCTGAAAGTCCAAATTCTCTATAAAGTTTTCTCATTACCTTTAGAATTATTTTTAAAACCAGCATTGATATGACATCAGCACACTCCAAAATACTTATATTTTTTAAATATATTTGTTTTTATACCTGAAAAAAAAGTTTCTGTTAGTAATTTAAGTGCTTCAGGGGTCCTCAAACTACGGCCCACGGGCCACATGCGGCCCGCCGAGGACATTTATCCGGCCCGCCGGGTGCCGCTGCCTGTCCTGCTTAGCAGCCAACTCGTCCCGGGCCCGCAGTGCGCATAGGAATTTGTTCATAGTTGTTTTTTAAACTATAGTCCGGCCCTCCAACAGTCTGAGGGACAGTGAACTGGCCCCCTGTTTAAAAAGTTTGAGGACCCCTTTCTTAGAAGTCAGATTATTTAGTAAATGGTAGTTTATATTTATTACTTTAACTGTGAAAGGTAAGAAACAGGACATGGAAGTAGAAGAGGACACCTGTTTGCCTGCCTCTTCTACCACTTCTATGGAAGTTGAGGATTTAGAAGAAAAAAGACACTCTTCAAAAGAAAAAGAAAAAACTAGCAAGGGAAGATTTCTTGTCTTGGGTTCAGTTGGTGTTGGATATAGGTAGAAGGGGGTTGAAGGGATTTTTTTGAGAGGTAAAAGCCTGTTATTTGATTATTTTTATCAGATCGAACACAGAATCCAGAAAATTTGATTTAAATCATGGATTACCTGCTAGAACTTGGCACCATATCACTGCAATTCAATTCTTTTCACATATAAAATGAAAGGGTTATGCTAGAAGGTTCTCTGATCCCCCTCAGAATATGTTGTTCATGGTTTCTTGCAAACTGTACAATTTACCTATATAATGACTTAGGCAGAAAGGTGTGTCAAAATCATAATCTCCTTGACCTTCAGTTTGTATACTTATATTCCAAGAGTTGGAAGATCTTCTGAGGGCTTCAGAACACTGCACTCGTAATAAACAGTAACAAAACAAAACAAAAAAATCAGCATGAAAAAAAGGTTTTGTTCCATTGAACCTTTGTAAATATCCTAAGGACCATCTGTACTAATCTATACTAATAAAAGGGTAATATGCTAATTAGACCAGGTAGACCTGATGTCTTCCGGACGTCCTTCCACAGTGGCAGCAGCAGCCGGGTGATGGGGGCTGCGCCTTCCCCTGATCGGCCGGTGGCCTCCCACAGAGGGAGGAGCAAGCCTAAGCCTCACATCCCCTGAGGGCTCCCGGACTGTGAGAGAGGGCAGGCCAGGCTGAGGGACATCCCCACTCCAGTGCACTGGGCCTCTAGCATAAAATAATATTGGAAGCTCTACTTAATGATCAATGAGTTGCATTGCATTACCTCCTGGATAACATTAACAATTAACAATGCAGAGAAGCAACTGAATATTCAGAACCACAGATATTTTCAAAATAGGACATTATCACCATTTAGATTAATCCATATATAAATGGATGTTGGAAAAATTAAAGGTCACTTCAAGATTTCATCTAGTATTATGTAAAGTAAAAAAGGCAGGCAAAATAGGAAGGGGTGAACAGGTGCTATAAATTACAGCCCTTGCTATTTACTGCAGTTGGGATTTGGAAGTAAAAAGGGAGAAAATAAAGTACTATATAAAGGATGCATATGCTCAGAAGATAAAATAAAGGGTACCAGTCTCATCTAAGTAGTCTTCTTCAATTAAATTTAGTAAACACCCACAAACACTTCACTCACAGTTAAAAGAATGTACAAAATACTGGTCCATACATTCTGTGAGCTTGTAGTCAAGTTGGTGAAAACATGAATTAATGTTCAACCCACAATTAGAGACATTATTAATTGCTAAATTCTTAGAGATTCATAAATTCAAGTAAATCAAGAGAGAGAAAGAAAAAGATTCCTGTAGTCTGGAATTATTGGATTTCCTAAAGAACAATGGGGTAAGTCAAAGCATTAGTATGGGAATTCTGACTCTGGCCATGTGCCTGGCTTTTAGTGCCTGAGTTGCCTATGTGATGAGAATGGACATCATCAAAAAGCCCAGGCAGCTTCTATATGGTAAATGGAAGTAAATGAATATACAAGCTGGGTAAATGAACACTTTAAGTGCTTATGGAAGAATAATGTGATACTTGGTAATGGAGATGTTGGTAACTAAGGAAGAAAGAATAGCAATTTTGCCATGAAGAATTCCAATTTAGGATGGTTTTAGTCTAGCAATAACATCAGGCTCTCCCTACAGTTAAGAGACAGACTCAATTAGGAATGTGCCCTGTGGGCATTAAGTGCAATTGCCATCCTTGGGACAAACTGCACTCAATCAGCACAGAAAGAATTGCTACTGTGCATCAAGCTTACAGCTCAATTCACTAACCCAGTAAAAGCTCCATAAGGAACACCATCTAAAATACAGACAGATTCCATTAACAGTTGGATCAGACACATAAAAATGGATTAATCTTTAGAGTTATTTGTACAATGTAGAGTCTAAAAGAAGAAAAAGAGCAGCAAACAGCAGCATTTGTTTGGGAACCATGGTCCAACTATCCTCTTCCAGACCCATTCCTCCGCATGACTGAAATGGTTTTCTAACTGGTCCCCCCATTCATTATCTCTTCATTTTTACTGCTGCTAGACTAATCTCCCTAAAGCATGGCTATAATTACAGCTCTACCCTGCCTTATTTTCCACTATAATCTTAGTTTAAAGTGCTCCAAACTGCATTATCTCAAGTTCCTTGCATGTATTTCCAAGTACTGATTTTTACCATGATCTGTTCCCTCCCCCAAGTTGGATGTTGTACACATTTTATTTGCCAACCCCATTGTGAAGTTTTCAGAAATATATTCACAAATTTTTTATAGTCCTCCTTTGAGAGGTAGAACCTAATTTCTATCTTTTTAAATTTAGGATGCACTTAGTGACTTATAACAAATAGAATGATGTGGAAGTGATGATAATGACCCTCAAAACTATGTCATAAAAAGGTCATACACACACACACACACACACACACACACACACATCAATGTCTCCCTTTTAAAGTCTCTTAGAGTTCTGGATCTGGTAGAAATCAGGTGCCATGTCAATAGGACCCTCAGGCAGTTCTATGGATAGGCCCACATGGTGAGAACTGAGGCCTCCTGCCAACAGCTATGAAAATGAGCCATCTTGGAAGCAGCCCCTCCAGCCCCTGTCAAGCCTTCAGATTGACTGCAGACCATGAAGACCATTAAGCTGCTCCAAATTCCTGAACTACAGAAACTGTGGAAAATAATGTTTGCTATTTTCAGTCACTAAATTTTTGGAGTAATTTATTATGCAACAATCTATAATAATAAAAGTGTAATATGCTAATTAGACTGGACAGCTGAATGACCTTCTGGACATCATTCCAGATGTCCCTCCGGATGAAGCCATGGTGGCAGGAGCCGAGGCAGAGGTGGTTAGGGGTGATCAGGCAGGCAGGTGAGCTGTTAGGAGCCAGTGGTCCCAGATTACGAGAGGGTACATGCCAGGCTGAGGGACAACCCCCCCCCATGCACGAATTTGGTGCACTGGGCCTCTAGTAGATAAATAACAAATAATAATAATATCTAATAGTAATTGATAACTAATATATAACTATCAGGAAACTGACCCATTTCCAAGTGTCTAAATTCTAAATATATTTCTTGAATGTATCCCAGATTAAATGCCTCCTTCTCTACAAATCTCTCCAGGTCATCTAAAATTAGATAAGGTTGGTGTTATACCTCTCCAATAGAATATCCTATCTCTACTATAGTGACAAGTACGACTTGCACATTTTTCTCCCTTATTATATATTAAGCTACTTGGGGATCTAGTTCCAAGTTTTTCTTCTTATCTCATCACAGAAGTTAGGTGCATTAAAAAAATGATAAGGTCGATATTTGTTGAGAGAATGAGCAGCTAGATTCTAAACTAGAGTTTCTTTCCTTGCTTGAAAATCTATTTGTGTTTATTGTGGTTTTTAGTTATGTATAACTAAAGAAGCAATACAAAATATAAGAAGTATTTAATTCCTTCATAACTTTTACAAAGGGGAAAATTGCTCAGAGAAAAAAATAATTAGCATGTTCAAATTTACCAAGCAGACTAGGCAAGTGGAATAAAAACATACAATTTTTATATTAGTTCCTGTCCAAAACTGATACAGGGATGAATTCAGAGGTATGGGGATCTAAAGGTGACTATATTCCTGCCCAAGTCCTCACCAATTTTTCTTCCAATTGAAGACAGAAACTTTTCTCTTTCACATTGTTTTTGAGCTGACATCATCCCCTAGACTACCTGCACCCTCCTTCCTGTGGCCTCTAATTTGTTTTATACAATATTAACTAAGAATCAACAGCAACATATGAAAAGTGAATAACCATTTTTGATTGTTTGTATTTAAAATCCAGGCTTCCCATTTCCCCATTTCCTCTGAGTAATGGAAAATGTAAAAACTGATTATGAACTGAGTATGAAATGTTCAGGGCATTTGGCTTTTAAAAATGAAAGCACAAAAATTACTATGCTTTCCTGGAGCTCCCCAAATATAATTACACAAAAGGAAGGCTTCCTCTTGCCAGCCCTCGTCTTTGCCAGTGGTAAGAGGACATGCTGTCAGAGCCCATCTTTCTGCTTCTTCTGACATATTTCTCAAGTGTCTACTATCAGCCAATGTTCGGCCATCAGAGAAGCTCAGAGTCGGGCAGTAATATCCTAGATAGGCAAATCATCCCTGTCTCTTATGCAACAAGATTTGATCCTTGATCTAAAGCAACCACAATAAACCCATTGAGACATTTTGTACAGGGATAATTGTTTTTATAGTAAATCAGTATCCATTTACAGGTTATTATATACTGTAAAACAACTAATATGCTGTTTATGTGTGGACTATGATGCACTCTTGGCATGTGAGACATCAATTCAGCTGGCTCCCCTTTCCTAAGCAACAGTGACAACAAAAAACACTGAGCTCCTGAGTTCCAACTGTTTCCAGCTTTCTCTCAAGTATTAAGATAAGCTTTTTTTCAATTCAAAATTCTAATAAAGTAAATAAAAAAGGGTCACATTCTTAGTTTCCAAACTGCTCCCTTAGATTTTTTTACTATTACAGTTCTCACTCTTTGCTCCCAAAATGGGGTAAAATTTTAAGAGACTGAAAGCCCTTTGAGTAGTAATATTCACACTGCCAAGCATTAGATTATAGAGCACCCCTGCATTATTTTCTACACTAGAAAAATGAAATAAAGCTTTGGGCAATAATTCAGGAGATTTAATCAATGTTAGCTATCAATATAGGTGATTCAAGACAGTATAATTTTAGTCCTTGATATTAAAAGTTTTCAGCCTAGACTTTCCAGATAAATAACTCTATATTTCTCTTTTGTCAGTATGGACAAATTTTTGTGGGGAAACTTTACTTTTTATTTTTTTTCATCAGATGTACCTGTCATTCAAATTGCCACTCTTAGAGCAGCATATTCTAGCCAAACCAAACTAATGAACTTGAATGCGCTATTGTTATTAATTCTCCTAATGGGTAGTGAAAATAGACTCAGGCTCTTGGTTAATTTAATCAATTTTACCTCAAGCCCTATGGAATTTTAACTGGCCAAAGAAAGTCATCAAAAGCACAGCCATAGCTTAAAGCAAGATTTGTCACAATACAGCTTCCCTGAAGTAGAAATAGGAAGAATCAGAACAACAGAAAAACAATCACAGAACTACTATTCTGAAGAAAGCAAGAGAAAAAGTCATAGAGGAAGTACATAAGAACTCAGTGAGTTAATTCAGCACTCCTATGGGTGTTTGGAAAACAGCTCAGGAAAGTGAGTGTGTGTACCTAATGTATGGAGTAACAGATACTGACCAGAGGTGATTCTGAAGGGCTACATTTTTTTTTCCAATCAGATTTTTCAAAAACAATTAAAGGTAAGCCTACAATATTTCCATTATAAGATAAAATCAGTATTACATTGGTCTGCTGATTGCTGCACAGACAGATCAGTCACTATCAGAAGGAAACGACATATGCTGGCCTGCTGGGGATCATGCCTGTGGTCCTGAATAATAACAATGTCACCTTTTGCTCTCGAAAATGCACCAGTTTGGAAAACAAATAATTTGTTCATCCTGATTTTTAGTGAATTCACTAAAAATTTAGAGAAAAAAATGACATACATACACATAAAATCTCACTAAAAATTTAGAGAAAAAAATGACATACATACACATAAAATCTTAAAACCATCTCATCTATCTCCCTCATTCTGGTATTCCTTAGTCTTGATAAGAGTATCCAATAAATATACTTCTCAGCAACCTTCAATCTGACCCTTATAATCCAGCTAAAACACACACACACACGGAGACACACACACATTTTTTGGTACTGCCTTTACATATTTGTCCAAACTATTCTCCAGAAAATAGCTGGTTCTTTTCTGCCAATCAATGTATCACATTATCCAATACCAAGATCAACACTCACTCACTCACTTGGTCTTACTGATCCCATATCATATCTCACAGGAGGCAGATCCTAGAGGGAAAAGTACATTATTTGAAGTTTATTACATTGATATGGTCATAAATAGCTGTACATTAGATTGAATATCAGTGACAGAATGCATTGCCCGAGCCCTGGTATGCTTGAGAAAATTCTGGCTATTGGCCAGTATCTCTACTGTACTTCCGGGGCTCATGAGGTCTCACCCCTTTGCCTGAAGGGCACAGTTCTAGATACTGTCAAGTTACAAGGAAAATTCCTTGGCCTCATTTTCCCATCTATTTTTAATATCTTTATATTGTGTGTTGTTGGGTTTTTTATTTGTTTGTTTTGCTACATATTCCTTATAAGTCTTTTTAAATCTTTCTGCCACAATGTGGGAAACTCATAAATAATCAAAGATGGCTCTGTCTTATGGACCTTAGACTTTAGAAGAATAAGGAAGATAGAAACCATAGAGTTATAGTAGAGAATATGATATAAAAAGTGCAGAAACAATGTGTTATTTCTTTTGAAGGAAGAAATCACTTCCATTGTGGATAAGAAGTGTGGACATAACAAAAGAATTAGTGGAAATGAGTTTTTAGGTTATATAATGAGGTTCGATAATGGCAGAGGTGTTGAGACAGAGGGATGTCTAGTGGGAACAGTGTAAAGATATAGGGAGGGGTTGGAAATTAGAGAGTATAATTGGGATAAAACAGTAATTCAAACCAGCAGAATGATGTTTTTAGGAGTAAGACTTATCTTCTCTGAAAATGGTATGCCTATTATATCTAGGGAGGTCAGATTGAGAAGGAACATATGTATGTTCACAGCATTTTATTGAAAATATGATTATTAAGTGCTCATTTGCAAAATGCAGGGATTGAATAGTCTACTGCTGCTTACATTCGCACAATGCTGCTTTCTGCTCAGGTAAATCAACCAGGAGCTCCAAAGAGGTTTACTCCCTGGCAAAGATTCAAACTCTCTGTGTGAGAATCAGGAGACAAAATAGCCCAGGTCCACGCTCCTGTAGAATTTCAAGTTTACGTCCAGCAGCTCTGATCAGAATCTGGCTTCCGATCTCAGATCAGGCTGCATTTGCTGATCAAATGCTGGAGGGCAGTGGAGGACAGTAGAAGCAATTGCTATATTGAAGCCAAGATACCGTAGTGTCTTCTGGACTTGGTGACAGTCTCACTTTTCCCCACTCTAAGTCTCAATCAGTTTGATTGACGCACAGAACCATTCATTTCTCTCCTCCCTGGGGAAGGAAAGGAGGATAAAATGCAATACTTTAGAGCAAAAATGGGTTTTATACACATCATCTTAATTTTCAATGATGGAGAAAGAAGAAAAAGAATAAGAAGAGAAAGGTTCAAGGTTAATTTGATTGGCAATATATGAAATGCCACTTACCTCAGGCCATTTCAAATTGCCCCTCATTCTCTCCACAGTGAATGAAATGATTCTTTCCAAAGACAGGGGCATCAATGGATAATGGCTGCTATTACATATTCATATGCCACTTTACATTCTGTAGCTTACTTGGCAGGAATTCTGACTAGTCTATCTTCACAGATGCCTTGTCAGAGAGGTGAGGTTGGGATTGAGCAAGCTCTCCCTGGCACTTTTTAGTGGCCAGTATGTGAGGACAGTATGAGGACAAGCAAAGCTCACCTGTGGCATGCAAGTGATCTATGCCTTCTCTGCCTGCCCCCTCAAGACATGCAGGGAGATGCACTGTCCCAAGACAATACTTTATACATTAGTTAAGGACCCATTTGTATAATTTTAACAAGGAGTACTTCTCAATCCTGGGAAGATAATGAAAAAAAATCATTTTGTGCCTTAAAAAAATGTGAGACTATTCTCTTTCCACATTAAGAATTATTTCCTCATCGAAGAGAAACTAAGGCTGATTTTTTTTAAAAGAAATTAAAAACAGGAAAAGTCATATCATGAGTTTTTATGTACAGTTGAGTTTATGAGTTATGATGCAACCAACATACATTTCTCTGGAGCACGATCCTAATGAAATTAGGGTTAAATCAGTTCAACATTCATTTGCTCGCTGATGTGCATGAGGCACAATGCTGGCAAGCTTCATTTCCATATAAGCCAGTTTACTCCATACACCAAACATAAGGCCACATACAGAGTTGCTAAATACAGCCCAAGGAAAACTGAAGAGACAATGCAAATGGCTCAGTGCACACCCATCCCACCTTAAAGAAACATAAAACTCAAGGATTACTTATGCAAAATCACTAACTTCACATTTTTAAACCATGATCCCCCTCTCTCTCTCTCAATCTCCCTCCCTTTCTGTCTCTTTCTCTCTCTCCTCAGTTATTTAATGACATGGCCAATTGCTGAATTGCTTTTCATGATTAACTCTCTTCTTTCAAGGTCAATGATTGCCTTTAGTATGATGACAGTGCTCAAGGTAACTCATAATTCAGATAAACCCTGAAATGTTGACCTATCATAAGTTCAACATAATTAAAAGGTGTGCCTATGCCTGAGCCAACTGTTTGAAACACGTTTTCTAGAAGCCTAATGTCTCTGAACTTACTCAGAACATCTGTTCATGAATTTTCTTCACAGGCCAATACTTCAGTATCTTTTTTATAAAACATTAAAAGTCTGCTTCAAGCCCTAGCTCGTTTGGCTCAGTGGATAGAGTGTCAGCCTGCGGATTGAGGTGTTCCAGATTTGATTCCAGTCAGGGGCACATGCCTAAGTGAGGGCTTGATCCCCAGTGTGGGACATGCAAGAGGCATCCAATTAATGATTCTCTCTCATCATTGATGTTTCTATCTCTCTCTCCCTCTCCTTTCTTCTCTGAAATCAATACAAATATATTTTTTTAAATCTGCTTCAAATTAATGGCAGAAAATAAGCTTGAGCTGATTTTTGTTAAGTTTTAATAACAACTTCTGATTTAAAAATTAGGAGGAAAAGGACTTTCTATTTATATGCTGCTGAAGGATATGAGACAGATTCAATGCTATAGGAGTAAACTACCGCCCCATTTGTGAAATCTGTGTTTTGACATGCAGTGACACTTCTTGAAAAATTGTCTCCTATTCTCGACCGAAAGTTAATAAAGGAATCTTTTCTATAAATTTGACTTGGGATCCTTTTTCATTTTTTGCCCATATGAGAGTATGTTTGTATATTTTCAGAAAACAACTCCAAGACCATGTGGATTCATACAACAGAGAGGAATTGACAGGACTGCTCCAGCCATGAAGACGGAGGAGAAACAGTTCAGAGATGGAAGACGCTGACCACGCCTTGCCATACTAGCAGTCAGCAGCTGTGCGTCGCGGCAGGTTGCCCAGGACCAAACCAGAGAGGGTCGGACCTGCATTACCACCATTTGTCCACCATCTAGAACTGAAATTTCATTGTTGACATGTACACATAAGGAACTGTTTGACATTGAAATTGGGACTCAAAATAACTGTTGGCCCAGAAAGAAACTCACTACAGACTGATTCATTTGCCTCTCAGCATAACCATTATTGCTTGTCTCATTTTCTGTTCTTATATGTGTATTTCTAGTATCACATGATCTCACTCATCTATGGGAAATAATGAACAACATAACAGACCCGGAGACAGGGAAGCATCGATCAGACTGTCAAACCTCAGAGGGAAGGTAGGGGAGGGTGGGGGCAAAGGGGAGAGATCAACCAAAGGACTTGTATGCATGCATATAAGCCTAACCAGTGGTCACAGACAACAGGGGCGTGGGGGCATGCGTGGGGAGGAGTTTGGGATGGGAATGGGGGGATGAGGACAAATATGTAATACCTTAATCAATAAAGAAATTTTTAAAAATGTCTCCTAGAGTTATTCTGACCACAATTATTTTCAGTAATTGATTTTATCATTGATAATGAGATTGGTGCTCCCAAATACATAGTGGAGAGAAAGAGAAAGAATAAGCAAGCAAGAGACATTCCCTCTGAAATTATTCTAGATTAGTCTTGCCTCCCTACCTCTAAATATCATTCCAGGATGCCAGGATACATTTTGGCTATTTATGTCTCACAGGGTACTCAAGGGCATTGTTTGAGGAACAACAGGCAAAATTCTTACTCCAAGAGAACAACTGATTCATCCAAGTTCAAATCAGCTTGAAATAGTTGAACTTGAACAAGGAAAAAATGCTAAGAAGCAGTAATGTGTCTGGGTAAACTAACATAATTTTGAAAAAAACACCTATCTAGGGGTTTATAATTTAAAATAGAAAAATATCTAAAATAACTATGTCACCCAAAGAAGTAAGACCAAAAATGAGTGCAAATGCACCTATACTCTGAGAGAAAAGCTTGCCCAGGTAGTGACTGTGGTGATCTGCTCCTCCATCATCAGGTCCAGGGGCAATGGAGGAAGTAGAATTTTAGTTACTAAATCATTCTGTAATTTCTATTGCACAAGCTCAGCAGCAACAATCATGGTTACCTTTCTGGCTTTTTTTCAAACTAAAATACTGTTACTCATCTATAAAATGAAAATCATAATATCTACTTACTAGCATTGTTGTGGGGATTAAATGAGCATAAACCTTAACGCACACCATGCCTGGCTTGCAGTAAACTCTCCACAAATGAATGCTGCTGTAATTACTCTCACAACTATCATTTTTCACCCTTTAGTATTTAGCCATGAAAGGATATTATTGAAAAAGATGTACACCTGACCATAATCCTTTTTTCCATGCATTGAAAGAGTTTGTGTTGAGCTCCTTTTAAGGTCTAGGCACCGGACAAGGCAGAGGGATTGAATTTCCAGGTGATGAGACAGAGCCGTGCAGGTGCAAGATTAACTGTGGCCAATGGAGTTCTGAGACTGAAGACCAGATGAAGAAGTATCAACTTACAACTTCAGACCAACTTCTAAACAGAAATGGGTTATTTCAACAAAATTTAAATGAATAAAGCTTTCATTTTAGGAAAGGATCTCAAAAGGACCCAGGTGTACTCCAAGTAAATAGGAGCAAAATAATCATGTGTGCAGTCAATTTAGAAGAACCCATAAGCATCTGGAAGTCAGGAAAATCTATAATAATAAAAGCATAATATCCTAATTAGACCGAACATCCTTCCGGACGACCTTCCGGACAAAGCCTGGGCTGCGAGGGAAGCCCAGGTCCCAGGTGCCAGAGGGAAGCCAGTGCCAGCAGCCAGGGGAAGGAAGGCCTATTCTTGCACAAATTTCATGCATTGAGTCTCTAGTAAAAATATAAAATCACAGAATGGAAAGAGAGCTTCAGGCAACACTAAGCCATTGGAACTGAAGGTGTTTAATTCTCAAAGATCTCAAAAGATGAAAACACTGTCTTGCAACCTTATCCTAGGTTCAATCATATTGATCCACACTCACATCCATTTCTCACACTCATTCTACTCTGAGGCTGTCTTGTGATACACATTTGGCTCAAAATCATATACATATGCAGCCTTGCCAAGACCTTCAACTACATGTGGATGTTCTAAATGATAAGCAAGTGTTTATTTCAGCTCTAGCTAACATATTAAGCCTTAAGAAAAAAAATTCATGACTAGCTTTTGTGATCTTTAACACTGACAATGTTTTCCCTGCTTTTAAAACATTATTTTGTATTATTCATTAAAAGAGCCCAATTTTATTCACAATAAAAATGTGTTATGTGCAATTCTATTATCCCCTTGTAATTATTCATAACATCTTAGAATAGTTTTTGCTGCTGTTATAATGACACAAGCCTTCCCAACCTCTCACTTTTACATTTTAAACATTGGTACAAATTTTAAATTTATTGAGCCAGCCATGGCTAATCACAGCATTGCATTAAAAAATCTTGCACTTTCCCTTTACACCAATGTACAACAATTCTTTGTTTTTAATCATCATTTGAATGTATCCATATATTTTTTAATTTTTCAATTACAGTACAATGTTATATTACTTTCAAGTGTACTTCATAGTATAACTTAAGTGATCACCTCAGTAAGTCTATAACCCATCTGATACCATACAGTTATTACAATATTATTGATTAAATTCCCTATATATTTTACATCCCTGTGATGTATCCCATAGATTTTTAAAGTTCATCCTTCATCTGCATTTATTGCTAACTTTTCCATTTAGAGTCTGCTTTTGTAAGTACTTAAAAAAAACTATAGTAATACTATATAGTAAATATAGTAACTATATAGTAAATTTAGTAATAACTATAGCAGAAGCTATTTATTAAATGGAAATGTTACCAATAATGTGGCTAAAGAATGAAATTTAATAGTGAATTGTAGGACTTTTTAAGCACCTGGCAGAAAGGGAAGCACTTTACATGTATTATCTCATTTAATCTTTAGGACAAACTTATGAGGAGCTGGTGTCATCACACCCATTTACAGATGAGAAATTGAGGCTCGAAGACATTAAGTTGTTGACAAAGGTCGCATTGCTAAGAAGAAACAAAATTTAGAACCCATCTGTCTAGATCCAAGACCTAGACTCTTTTAAGTATTACACCACATGCAGAAAATTTTACATACTCTTTTATGCATGTGCTTTTGTGCAAAATACTTTTCAATGTTAAGGTAGCCAAAAGAAATCCACACAAAATGGAATAAAGACTGCCACTTTTAAGCCTCTTCAAACTTTCTCTTTTTCCCTTCTAATGTACCCCTTGCAGTACATTCAATTCAATCACATTTAGAATGTCATAAAAGAGGTAATAACACAAATAATACTGAAATAACACATGCTGTCAGAGCAAAAATCCATGGGGAAAACAGAGCTACACAAAGGCAAAGTATAAAGGTCCTTGCTTTGTGGTGGCTGCTGTCTGCCCAGCACCCTGGCTTCATGGCAATTGCCACACAGGGCATAATGAAAATTTCCGTCTCTAAGATGTTATTATGGGCCTCATAGAACAATCTGGGTAAGGTCATATTTGCATAAGTCAAGTGTTCCACAGTCTGTACAGGGTCTTTACCAAATGCAGGACTAAATTGCTGATGTGGATTGTAATTAACCATCCAGATTGCCCTAAATGCCAGCCAGCATTCACTTAGAGAAGAGTGGCTGGAATATGGAAGAAGTGAGGCATAGAACTGCGGTCAATCTCTCCACACTCAAAAGCCACCGGAATTCAGAAATCATTCAGGAAAGAAATACTCTTCTATGCACAATGTCCTTTTACTTAATAAGCTAGTACAAACAAGGGGAAAGTTAGTATGTGTGTTGGCAATGGTGAGAAATTCAAAGGACCATACATGATATCACCAGCCTGTCATCAATGCAATACACATACTTTAGTCCAGTGGCTTCCAAGGTGGATTTCCAGAAGCCATGGCTTCCTGCCTCAGCTGCTTTAGGGATGAGAGAGAAAGGCCCAATTAGGGCGCTATGAGCCTTCAATCCTTTCCCTCAACCAGTGTGACTTCACTCTTATACAACAGGCCTGCTGGAGTTTCATGCATGATCTGATGCTGAATATGAAGTTGGACCACCAGTAATTCATGGAAATTTCTACCTTTTACCTATATACAAATGGTACTGGCACAAGATTTAGGATCTTGCCCAATGAGTCAAGGCTGGAAAGTGGCAAAACCTAGACTAGAACCCAAGTATTCAAATTCCTGGTCCAGTGCTCAACTCACCACACCTTGAACATTCTTCATGCATTTCTTCTGTTTTTTTCCACTCCACTCTGAGATGTCCATTGCCATTTCCCCCAATTTTGGAAAATGCATTAATGTGAGAGATAACACAAGTGGTTCCTCCATCAAACCTTTAAGAAGTGAGCAGGCCTATGAACCATATAAGACAGGTAGTCTTTGGAGCAGGGGTTCCTTTGGTGAACTGTGTCTGCTTCCAAATCCTGACATACAAGGTCTGAGCATGTGCATATTAATCTGTCTAGCCTAATTCCTTCAGCAATCACATTGTGTAGTGCTTTAAGCTTTACCAAGCACATGCACATATTTGTCACCAAAATATGAACTTTTTCACATTTCATAATTTGAAGTTGGCCCTTCTGCAGAGAAGTAGGAAATTACTTATCCTACTGGGAATGTTGGATTTTATTGTTAGACAGGGCTTAGCAGATGACCCAGTCCAACTCTTTCAGTCTACTGTAGTTTTCAGACTAGAAGTGAAAAAACTGAGACCCAGAAATGTTAAATGATATCATTAAGTCATTAGTATATAAGCTAAGACCATAGACCACATCAACTAATTCCTAACACCCTTCTCACTACACATTCCAGATGTGTGCAGTCACACGTTGGCACTGCAATGGGCCTTGATTTTTTTTAATATTTTAATGACCCCACTCATAGCAGAATACATCCCATGGCATATGAATACTTGGTAGCTCAAAGCAAAGCTTCATTGCATGAATACCTCTAGGGACCTTTCTTACACATTCTCATAAATCCTCATACTTTCCTTCCTGGTACCTAGCACAATATTGTGATACTTATTTTTTATTTATTTAAATGCATTTATTTATTTGTTAGTTTGATTAAGGCCTTTCTACCCCATGAAAGTATAAATTCCATGAGAGCCATTGATAATTTTGTCTTGTTTGACATTGTTATTTTTGGACACTAGCACAATGGCTAGAACTTTGCAGAAGTTAAATAAGTGAACAAATGAGTGAATGAATGAATTTCACAATACCCTGAAAATATTTCTATGACTACACTTACCTTTTTAAACTATGCACTCATGGTTCAATAAACTAGGAGCCTCTTGAAGGTAGTGTCTGTGCTCTGTTGTATTGGCAAGTAGTTTATGCCTTATTAATATAAAGAAGGCAGCCAATAAATATTCACCTGATAAATTTATTCATTCATCAATAAAATCTAATAATCCTAAACATATAATAAGTGCTCAAACATACTTACTTATCGGTAGGTTGGTTGATTAGTTGGTTGATTGATAAAGTTCTATAAAAATCAGATGTTTTCAGGGTAGCATTTCTAGGGAGCTACCTCACCATCATAAAACCTAGTATTTTTATGAGAAACCAAAGATGTTTATTTGAAATATGATTCCTCTGAATTTTATTCTTCTATCCTCCCTTTTCTTCTCTACTATTTACAACAGCAATATATCTATTTTGTGGAATACAGTTTTATTTCTGTTCAAGACAGTGTACAAAGGTAAAACATCAGGGAAAAGGTAGGGCAACGTTCTTCTACATACGTCACTTCAAGTTCATTGATTCATAACTTTGAAAACCAAAAAGGGGACAAAGTTCAAGGTAACCACTTATGACTGTGAGCATCACAGCATGTAATAAAATAGTCATAGAGCTACTGTTTATTGGATTTGAGAAGGTCATTCTGAGTATGGCTCAAGGCTAAGTGCCTAAGTTTATCATAGGTAATGCCTTGGATTTGTCTGCATCTTTTAAGAACATCATTACAAAGCATATGACAGCTGTGGAAAACAGAACACACACAAACTCATATAGATCTTTTTCACTAACATTTTGTCTTTACTTTTGAAAGTTTACAATGTCTGTTCCACAAAATGGAAACATAACAGAGACAGTTTATCAACAGCTATTGAGAACTGAAAAAGCAACAGGAGTGTGTCTTTCATCTTTCTATCATATTCCAGGTAGAATGAAAAGAACATGCTCTATTTGGCAACTGGTGTTTATGTGAACATGTAAATGCTTATATATTCCATCTGTTGTTGGCCCTGTGCTCAGGGGAAACTAGGGTCAATGGATAATTGGGATCTGCCACTGATTTCAAACATTTCATTTCATGTAATCATCTTACTCTCCTCCTTCACCAGACACCTTGCTAAAATAATTTAAGCTACTTTCTCTCTGTGTTTCTGCTCATCTGTTGGTGAAGTAGTTTAAAAAAGCATGAACTCACCATGAGACAGGCACCATGACATGATATAACAAAGGTAAAATAAAGGTTTGAATAATACAAAAACAGTCCCTCAGAGCCTGTGTTGTCAAAAGCTACCCATATTGTCAATCTGCCACCTACTGGATGAGCTCCTACGTGAATTATACAATATCCCCCACATCAGAGATTCCACATACTTTGGATCCCAGCAAGAACCTAAGCTGAGAGTCACACATATGGGGGCATGTCCAGTGAATTGTCAGGAGCCTATTTGGAAGAGAGACCTCATCAAAGGGAAGAGAAGGCAGGCAGACTGAGCACAGCTGGAAGAAAGCCTCGGCACTGGAGCATTTTCAGCTCTTACAAATTCTCTTACTTGGCTTTGTCTCCTGACTTATCCCACACTGAGCACCTGACCAAGGCCTGTAGAAAGAGATGATTATGGGTCAGGGGAAGGCAACCCGACAGAAAATCTATTTCAGTAGAACCACACTGCTTAGGAAAACATCCCTCTTCCTCCTACCAAAAACGATGATGATGATAAAGATGAGGGGAAGAGTGAGACACAAGTGAGAGAGCAACAGTCATTCTCTAATTCATGATAAACATGTAATCTGTTTCTTTCTTCCCCACCCCACCTTGGGCTCCGATCTGCAAATATTGCAAAACCCAGAGGCTGCCTTGTTAAAGCTGAGAGGTCGTGTTAGCATGTGGCAGTAATAGAGACACTTATAAGCACACCCTGGGAATTTCCAAAGTATTCAAAGTCCTATGTTTGCATCTAGGGAAGAGTGAAATTTGGGTCATTCATATTAAAGTGCTTCCACTTTTCCCCACAACCCAGGGAGGCCTAAGGAATATCAGGATTAAAAAAATTACATATATATGTAATTAAAAAATTACATATATATATATATATATATATATATATATATATATCTCCTCATAATACATTTTTAAAAATTAAATGACCATTAGATATATGTGAATTGGGATCTATAACCCACATGATCAAATTTAGATTGCATTTTCACAAAATTTATTAGCTGTCTGCTACATACAGGACACTGTGCTAAGTCCTGTATGGGATTTAAAAGATTTTTAAAATATGGTACTTTTCATATTGAATATATTACTGAATATATATTTGTATACAGTTGTACTTGAGAACCCACTCCCAACTTCTACTTCTGGCAACTCTAGACATTCAAGTCACTGTTATCAACTAAATAAATCCATTTAAAAGGCCAATAAGTTGTAAAGGAAACTGTTGTCAATAAGTCGATATACTTTGCTATCAAGAAAAAGAAAGGGAGTCTCCCTCAAGTCAGAAGCCACAGGCTTAGTATGATGTATAAATTTAAGGCCATTGATGTTAAGTTTAGTGATCTGCCTTCCACTGGTAACCAACATCATAAGAAGTGACAATTGACAGGAAGGGGGACAAGACCGAGATACTACACACTATAATAATCCCATGTCCTTGACTGAGGTGATGGGCTGAGGCACCTCCATCACCCTTAGGACACACGCGTGTCAAGACACATCAGTGCAGTGTTTGCTAACATCTCTGAGTCATTATAAGGGAGGCATGTTACATTCTGTTTCTTTTGGTAACCTAGGCAACATATAGATACATTACATTTAAGATTCTCATAATTTCTTTAAAAATGTGTTCAACTAACAACTTAAAGGCTAAAACCCAGGAATATCCCTCACAAAACTGTAGTGACACATGTGCAAATGAAGGCCTAGAATGTCTAGCCTGAGTTAAACAGCAAGTTCGTGATAAAATGGAAATGAGAACCCAGGTTCTGAGACCTGACTGGGTTATGAAAGGGAATGACAGACCTTAAGGACTCAGTGGAACCTAAACAAGATTTTCATCTCCAACCTCACATTCTGCAGGTAAAATAATTGAGATCTTGAGAGATAAGTGACATGTTCAAGGTCACAATTCAGTGAATAGTAGAAATGAGACAAGAACTCAGGCCACAAGGATTTTAGTACTATATATAGTCTTTCATCAAAATATGCTCTTTTATCTAAGAACTTATGCCCCACAGGCTAAAAGCTATCATTTTCTATTTCACAACAGGTATACTATTTGAAGTAGCTACTGGTCCTGCTTGCCTTTACCAAATAAAAAAGAGAATAAGGAAATTGCATTAACTCATTATAAGCAAATGTACAGCTTTCAGTACCTGACATCGCTATTTTAAGCAACTGCTGCCACACGTTTTGATTTGAGAGATTTAATGAGAAGAAGTGATATGCTACCCCACACACACACACCTATAGGAATAAGAGCATTAAAGGGAATGAGGGGCGAGAGTATACACACCTTCCTTTTCAAGGTTTTAAACATTTATTAAAAATCTACTATGTGTGAGAACTCTGCCTACACTTCAAGTATGCTAAGGTCTTAAATGTAAATGGTGCAGAGTCTCAAAAGAGTGACCTCAAATCTTCTAACAGTGCTTGTGAAATTTAATAACTGGGATGCTAACACCAAATCTCATTTATTGCTGCTTTAAATGAAGTAGATCACAGTTAATAAAGTGCCTGCAAATTAAAGTTAACTCAGCAGTCTTAACTAGCAATTAAAATGACTTTTTTCCTTATCGAAGGTGAAACCATATGCTGGAGCAGATTTTTGTCACATATAAGATAAATGAGCAGTTTGGCTCAGTGGGGAATAATTCCAGTTCATATTGAAAGATCAGTTTCAGTATCAAAATCTTGTTCTCTCGATGTCAGGATTCTGATACTGATTACCTGAAGACATCTGAGCTCAAGAGCCTTCCCTGTGAGAACAAAAGCACAGAGTAGGTGTTCTCCTCATTCCTCCCTAAACCTTCAGAGTAGAAAGGTGGGGGCAGGGGACTTAGAATCCAATATTACCTGGTTGTGTTCAGAACCTAAATGTCACCAAAAGCCTAAATAAACTGAGTCTCACCCTCCTCATCTGTATTTATGCGTACAACCCACACAGTTACAGAAGGATGAAGGAAATGGGGAGCAAGCTGGGGGAGAAATGTGCATGGCAATGTCAAATCTAGATTTATGCCCATTTTACTCAGCCATCAGACCCCTAAGAACAGGTTGGAAGGTGTAAGATGGACTCTGGGAACTGCCAATTATCTTCTAGGAAGAAAGAAAGTAGTGATCCACAAAGCTCTATATAATGCATACAGAATATCAATACAATAGCAGGCGATACCTTACAAGCTCAGCTGTTTGAAATATTTCTTCCCAAGTGCCTGACCTGCCTGCATATCTTCAATTGCATAGGTAGAAAAGGGAGTGAAGGTAGCGAAAGTGGCATATCTAATAAGATGAGACATGAATACTTATATCAGAAGACAGGTAGAAAGGAAGAATAAAGTTTAGATAAATAGATGACAGATATATAGATGAATGGTTGGATGGATAGATAGACAGGTGTTAGATAGATTTGAACACATATATTTATATCTACATGACAATGGGGATGTATAGGATGGACCAGTGAATGATTGGTAGGAAAGAAGAAGCAAAGACGCATTTGTTAGATACCTACCTGGTTTTGGTCGCTAAACTTCAAACTTCCTACGCATCATCATTTCATGTAATCTGTGATAGCACTAAATATATATAAACTCTTTACATAAAAACTTTTAATACAATTAAGAACATTATCAGGGTTAGAGTTAAAACCCAGTTCAGTGTAGCCACAAAATCCTTGGGTTTTCTACTATCCACAGCACTTTTCAAGGTCATGCTAAAATTCAGAAGATGCTACATTAGAAAATAGAAGCAAGCCATATAGATTTGCTCTGTGAGTGCATAATTATAAACTACTCCCTCAAATCTGGTCAACCATTAAACACATGCGTTCTACTGAACACTAGAATAAAAAGGCAAAACAGCACAAGTGATTCATTGCAAACCCTTCATGACTTGAGGGCAAGTAGGTGGGAAGCACACTTCTGTCCAATGTTGTCTTTCACCACCTCTATCTTTCACATTCTTCATGTCCACATTCCCACCTCCCAACCACTTTTTTACCCCAGCAATTCTCACCCTTTAATGTACATGCAAATTGCCTAGGATTTTGTCATAATGCAGATTCTGGTTCAGAAGAACTGGAATCTGAGATTCAGCAGTTCTAACAAGTTCCCAGCTGGTGATGTTTCTGGTGGAAGGAACACACTGTTTAGGTAACTGACCTCTGCTCCTTACCCCATTGTCAGAGAAAAACAACATGTTGTGGCATAAAAGGATATTTAGCAACATCCTCTGGGCACTAAACACATTTACTACATCTAATAATAAGAAATGCAGTGAATTGTACGAGATTTGGGTTATATGTATATTTAAAGGAGGAAGATCTCTGTCATAGAATCCCTCCAACTCTATCTCCAAGTTACCCAGATGCATTTTTATATCAATAAAACCAAGAACTGTGCAATAAAAAATAGATGCCATTGTATGTACTTAAATATATATTTACTTCTTATTCATGATCTTTTACCCATTTACTTTTCTCTGAGAGATTATTCTGGTCACTCTTTAAATGGGTTTCAATGTTTCCAGGGCTGTGGCTCATTATACAAATGTTCACAGCAGATAGAATCTTGCTTCATTCAGCACAGCACTATTTTCGAGCTGGCAGACACAGAAATCGGTATGCGGATATTGTACCATAAACATTAATTTAGTAGAATGTGGAAGGTTGATTGATTAATAAATACATACGCCAGGAAGCCTAATTTAACTCTTAATTCCTTGTTTTATTTCAGAGAGAGGGAAAAAATTAATCTAGAAGTGTTGATTGATTGAGAGTTTTAGCCTCCTCTAGACAGCAATGGAAAATGACTATGAACCTGGGACTTTGCAAACTGCATCATTTGCAAAATAAACCTGATCAACAAATTTCATCACACAGTGATTGATGATCATGGAGAAGAAGAATATGTAATCATCCAAGGAAGCAGCTCACCATGCAGAGTGGATAAAGAAGAAAGAATTAGCAAATATTTTCAGCTTAGAGGTGGACACAAATGAAAGGAAATACACTTGAAATTTTTTAAAATTAATGAGCATTAGAGCACTCCAGTAGACTATCAAATTGAATTAGTATGTTGCATTCTTAACAATGTACAGAACATAAACCTATTTTAGCTGCTATGGTCCCACTGCAAAGACTGCATGATGCAAATAACCAACTCACACTCTTGCCATCATTAAAAGGTCACATTTAGAACCCAACGTTCTCTATCCAGATTTGAACAGTGCTGATTTTTTTCTAAAAACAAGAGAAACATACTCATTTTTTCTCTTTTTGAAGAGTAGCAATTAAGCTGAGCAGAACAATTTCTTATGAATTAGACCTGCATCTTCTTCCTGTGATTCAGTTTTTCCTTTCTAGCTCATATTTACAATGACAATCAAGGTCAAGTTCCAAGCCCTAAGCCTCAGAAAGCTGACATCAGCACCATCAGTACTATTTACATCATTGTACCCATGGAAGGAAATGGAAGGAAGGAAAGAAGGTAATATTTGAGGACTGATTGTAATAAGAACTTAAATATTTTACCAACGATTCTGATCAAAGTTCTCACATCAACCCTTTGTTTTATTAACCTTATTTTACAAATTGCATAGGCAGAGAAAAATAGAGATTAGGGATGTTAGGAAGACTGGCCAATGCTGCAACAGTTATTAGGTGGCAGAACCCCATCCATGTCAGGCTCTGAACATGCTCTATGGTAAAGCATGATCTTTTACAGCAGGTGTCAGAATGGCCTGCAGAGCTCATTAAAAAAATTTGTTGGGCTCCAAACTCAAAGTTCCTGATTCACTCAATCTACACATTTCCTGTTGCTACTAAAACAAATTTCCACAAATTTGGTGGCTTCAAAACAATTTTGTTATCTCACTGCTCGCTCTGTGGGTCAGAAGTCCAGATACAGCATAGCTCAAGTGGGTCCTCTGCTTAGAGTCCCACGGGGCTGAAATCAAGGTGCCAGCAGGGCTGCATTCCTTCTTGAAGCCTTGAGGGAAGAATCTGTCTCCGAGCTCATACAGGTTGTAGACCAAATTCAGTTCCCTGGAGTCACCGCTCCCTTGCCGGATGTCAGTCATGGGTTGGGCTTTGCTCCTACATGCTGCCCGGATTACTTCCCACGTTTTTCATGTGGCCCCCTCCACAAGATCATCCCTCTCACACTTTCGATCTCTCTGACTTTTCCTTTTGTCTATCTCTCTGACTCCAGCCAGAGAAAGTTCTCTCCTTTTAAGGACTCACTGTGATTAGATTGGACCCAATGGATAACCCAGAATAATCTTAAAAGAACATAAATCTTAATTATATCTGCAAAGTTTCTTTTATATGTAATATAGTCACAGGATCCATGGGTTAGAGGGTAGACATCTTTTTTGGGGGGTATTCCATTTACCATAGTCGGTCTAGGCTGGGGCCCCAGAATCTCCATTTCTAACAAGTTTTTACGTGATGCTGCTGATCTAGGGCCCACACATTGAGAATCCCTGCTCCAGCCTCTAACCCAAGGGTGACTTAGAAGCTTGTTAGAAATGCAGAATCTCAGACTTGGTGGATAGAAGCTGCAGTTTAATAAGATCCCCCAGGTAATTTGTGTGCACATTAAAATTTGAGAAGGATTGCTCTAGGACAGTGAAAAAATGGGGAAAAAATAAAGTATATGTTTTATTTATTCTCAACACCTTTTGAAAAGAGACAGCTTCTCCTATGTCCAGGTGTTGCCCTTTTCTTTTTCTTGTCAGGAGTGGAGGGAGGTATCTTTCCTATAAATTTGCACTTGTAAAGATTCCTGCACTTTCTCTCTGGGTGGTTTTATTTGCTCACCCCTACTCCCAATTTTAATTCAAAAAAGGGGGGACTCTGTGAACTCAACCCTGGAAATGTTTGGTAACCTGAAGTACTGCAGGTTGGACTCAATTCATTGGGCAGGCTTGACAGAAACATCCCTCCTTTGGTCACATCCAGGGTTTAATGGGAATAGATTTTCAATGACATGGGTTCTGTACTGACCAGAGACAGGGTGAGTGTTGACAGGCGCAGCATACCCTACTTTTATTTTGCCATTAATAGAATTTCCTCAGTCCTGGAAAGAGATTCAGCAAAATCTAAGGGCCTCAGAGGAGAAGGAAATATCATTAACCCTTTTATTGAGGATGTTATTGGTTTTCTGTGAGTTACCATTAGAGGAAAGTGACTGCAGTTAGAGTATATTGAAGGAGACTGCAGAATGATGCAGACAGCCTCTGACTAAACACACAACTAACCTCCATCTTCAGCTTAAAAATGCCTAAATGTAATTATTGAAACCTAATCATTAAACATTCAGAGAAAAGTAGAATATGTTTCAAGTTGTAGTCATTAACTGAAAATTATTTCAAACTCTCCTGGTTTTTCTTAATTTAAGGTGAGATAAAGGGAACAAATGAAAATAGAGGGATGTTTGGGAGTAAAAACGAGAACATATGAGTACAATAAAGTGCTATTAAGTAAACTCTCACACAGACACACACACACACACACACACACACACACACACACACACATTAGATTATTTCTTTTTAAAAAAATATTTTTTATTGATTTCAGAGAGGAAGGGGGAGAGAGAGAAATATCTGTGATGAGAGAGAATCATTGATTGGCTGCCTCCTGCACACCATACACTAGGGATCGAGCCCGCAACCTGGGCATATGCCCTTGACCAGAATCAAACCCAGGACTCTTCAGTCCACAGGCCGATGCTCTATACACTGAGCCAAACCAACTAGGACTATTATTTCTTTTTTTAGTGCACCAGACTCCAGGTAAGATAGGCCCATACTGTTTGCTTAAATCAGCACAAAGAATCATATAAACCACCTATTGTTCCCAGCACATTCCCTACATCCTCACACTTGTTTCTCTTTGATGAGACAGAGAGAGTTCTATTACTAAAAACAATCCTCCAAACCATTATCAAATTCTCTGTGCGTACTCAATAACAAAAAAGGGTTGTATATTGGTAAAAGATGTCAGCAACCCAGAGATGTTTAATGAGGTACCTGAAAACATAGGGCAATTAATTATACCAACAATGAATCAATAAAACAATGGCTAATCAGACAGCATATGGGACAAAAGTCAAAGAGATGATAACCACCCCCAGCAACTCTTGAAGAGAAAAACAATTCCCACCTCCCTGATTAATGTCATCCCCCACCTCCACTTCTGAAAGTTATTTATCTCAATTAGCATTTACAAATAAATAAATAAATAAATAAATAAATAAATAAATAAAAGTTTCCTGAAATCTGAAAGTGTTTACCTTTGAAAATTACCTGACAAAATAGTTTATGTGCCAGTGTTATTTTGGATCTCTGTTTATTGGAGGTATGAGGAGAAGTGGGAGAGAGTTTAAATCAAAGATGGAGGGGAAGATGGGATCTCTCTGGGTTCACTGGGGGGACACAAGATGGCCCTTCACTGGATCCTTGACCCAATGGGCAGTAGTCAGGGGTCGGCATGCAGCCAATAAACCTCAGATAACTTTTCCCTGTATTCGAGCTTTGGGTAATATTCTAATTCCTTTTGATGAAAGGCTAGTCTATGGTGTATATCTTCTTATGAGCCTAAAATATAATGTTTGCGTTTGTTTCATATATTGCTATTCCAAATGCTGCTACTGGTTAGTAAGCCTCTTCTGGATCTTCGTGTGCAGGTTTCACTGCAATGGAAGTCAGCACTCCCCTTCTCCATCACAGCACCAGCAGGAAAAGGATTTTCTATTCCTATCATCACCATTCTTCCATTCTTTTCAGCTGTTCATCAGTGTAACTGCTCATTCTCATCCCCTTTCCTTCCAATTAATTCAGTCCTAGAGTCATTAGCTGGGGCAAAGTGAGAATCTACAAGAATCAGGAATGAGAGGGGACCTCATGGCCTGAAATGGGCTGCCAGAGCCCTTCCCTAAGCAAAACCCACTCCCATTTTAGAATTTCCCTCTTGAAATGCTCCTGTTTACCCAGGCTGTGGAAACATTGTGGTCATTTTCAAGTTTTCCTTTTCCTTTGCTGATTTACATTCAACTTGGCCACCTAATGGACTGTGAAGAATTAAATTGAAGCACTTAGCAAAGTGCTTATATCAGTGTCCTCTGTAATGTTTTTAATTTTGAAAAGCTTTCTCCTTGATCCCCTGCACTGGTCCTATCAGCACCAACAACAGGTGAGTCAGATCAGACCCTGAGCTCTCCTTAGCTGTGTGTTCATCCACTTTGCTCAGATGGTTCACCACCAAGTCTCCTTCATTTTGCCTGGTAGTATAAAACAGTGCCTGAGCTGGACTATCTGGATTCAAGTTTCATCTCTACCACTTGTTAACCTGTGTGACCCTAGACAAGTTCCTTAATCTCTGTCTCAGTTTCCTCATCTGTGAAATGGGAGTGATCATAACAGTGCTACCTGGAGAACAAAATGTGATAATATGCAGAAAGCTCTTGGTCTGTGCCTGGTGCCTAACGAGGGCTTTCATAAGGGTTAGCTGCTCTATTACACCCTGGAATCTTTCCTTTTCTCACCGACTCTGCCTGCTGCCCCTCAGTCCTGGCTCTCACCATCCCTCTAGGGTAAAAGTGCCATCACCATTTAACTTAAATCCAGCAACTATCATCACCTCCTCAAAGAATCCATCCTTCTTTGCCATCAGAGAAATCAGTGCAAGTGCAAAAGCCCCACATACCATTTCCTAGTAAAAGCCTTACTACCTATAGCCATCTTCCCAAACTATTTGTACTTAAGAATCAGTGCAGGCCCTCTTTCCCTCCCCACCGCTGCATTGCTGCTGCATGTCTACCCATCTGCAATGGATGGTTCTATTACTTGGGCTCTGGTTAGTTTCTTATTGAATCCCCCGCTGCCCTACCCCTCCCCCACCATCTCTTTGAGGTGGGAAAAAGATGGTTCACAGTTTTGAGTATGTGAAACACAGAGTTAATAAAGCTATTGTATTAATCATAACCTGCATGTCTTTTTCCATAGGAACAACTGTAAACCTACTTTTGCCCACCTCTGTGTATATTACTTGGACCTTCCCCCAATGTACAACGTTTCTATTTATTTCTTTCCCACATGCTATTCTGTTTCCCCTTCCCATTTTTGTGACCAGAAAACTCCTAAATATATTTTAAGATCCTATTCGGGTGTTGCATGGCCTAAAACTCTTGCATATCTGCTGCTTGGTACTAGGTGCAGCTCTGTCTCTGACACTGTGGTTGACTGTCACCACGTCCCAACACTTGTTGTTTGGCTGCCAGCACGCCAGTTGCCACCGTTCCTCTCTGTCTTAATCGCTATTGATTGCTCAATCCTGCTACCTCTACCACAGCTGCTATAGTTCCAGTGCTTATAAACTAAAGGGAAACTCCCCCACTGAGCTACAAAAGCCACTTGAGACTTTTAGTGAAAGCC
This sequence comes from Plecotus auritus, assembly GCF_963455305.1. Classification (NCBI taxonomy): domain Eukaryota; kingdom Metazoa; phylum Chordata; class Mammalia; order Chiroptera; family Vespertilionidae; genus Plecotus; species Plecotus auritus. The sequence goes on from NC_137772.1 coordinate 39,599,021, forward strand.
CGCTTATTCAATTTTTCTATTTGCTCTCCTAGGTTAGCTGAGGCAATAAACCTGAAGACTGATCCAGAAAATATTTAAAGGACAAAAGCCTGTATCTTAAAAACTTTGCCAAATGCCTTTTCTGTACCTGGTACCCACCTGGATGTGGTAAATACAGAAGCAAAGGCACAGCCCTGCAGAAAAGCAGTTCAAGAAATGCTACAATCATATACACAGGTGGTTGTAGTAATTCAAGGAATAGCACACACCTGGCGACATAGATTTTAGTACTGGAAGAAAGTTCGGCATGAATCTTTCTTATTTCTGTACAGAGTCACGAACAGCCTTTTCTCTCTTTTTAAGGATGTTTATAAAGTGAACAGCCTTGAAAGATAGAAATATATCTCCTAGAGCAGAGGGAAGAGATGTTTGTTGTGCAGTATAACAAAAATATTATCTCCCCCCGGGCAAAAAATTGGTCAGGTTTTCTTT